>NW_025831345.1:89698-144428 GCF_002878395.1 Capsicum annuum | reverse complement strand
GTGATATGATAAACCTAGTAAATAGTTTATTCATAATGTTGAATTCTGAAATAATCTGCATATTTAATGGTTATCTTTTTGACATTACTTGGTTAGCAATGGTAAGTCTTATAAATTGAACCCATGACTATGCTATGACTTATTGGCTAGTATACTATAGTAGACTTGGATTATGTTATTACTTATACTATTCTTATGCCTAGTGACTAAACTTATGTTTATGCTGAAGAATATATTTTGTATAAATATGGCTTGTAATTGATAGTGCTAATAATTATGTTAATGTATTGAATTTTCAAACCATATGGATATGCATATACATGAACTTCCTATTACAATGTATTGACAATAGATTGTGAGGCACCATGGTAGGTGTTTCTTTATTTTTCTTACACTGTATTATTTGTAGGACCTGTACTTGTTATTGATTTGCCTACATATCTATATATATTGATGTTCTGATGAATATTGATGATTTGATGCCCTATGAATCTGTAGAATATATTAATTTTATGATGATGCTCGATGAATTCAAAGGATATATTGATGTTATGATAATTCTCGATACATTCAGATGGTATAGTGATAATATGATAACGCCCGATATATCTTAAGGATATTTATGATATAATGATGCCTTGTATGTTTGGAGGATATATTGATGATATTATGATGGATGGTTAGTCCATAGGATATATTGATATTATGATGATGCCCGGTATATTCGGAGGATATAATGATGATATGATGATGCTCGATAAGGCTGAAGGACATAAAGATGATATTATGATACCCGATAAGTCTAAAGAATTTATATATTGATGTTACGTATGGTAAACTTGTGTGTATATATATATTTATGTGTAAATATTCCTTTATATGACTACATTTGTATAAGCGTTAAAGGCATGTTGTTATTGTTAGGATATCAATTATAATTCTACAATACTAATTACTTAATAAATGGTGTAGTTCTTGATAGTGAAGAATAGGTTGTAGACTTAGAATATGCTACATAAATAGTTAAGATTAATTGGTAAGTGCAATGTTATGTAAAAATAAGAATTCACCTACCAGATATATTTGGCTGGGTAAATGGATTAATTAAGTTTTATTGCCTAGTAAAATATGTTATGATATCAACTCGTATCTTGAGCGACTATACTAATTGATGACTTAAAGTCTAGGATAAGAGTTGGTGAACCTTGTTAAGTTGAAATGTGGTCAATGACAATGTCAGTTTTTACATTGCTAATAATGATAATAGATTTAGCATTGTTGATGATTACTGATACTAAAGCCTAGAGTATAATGTTGTTTAGTAGTTAAATGAGGATTTGTAGATGTATGATGCTAGATAGTATGAGGCGTTGGTTGATAGAAAGATATGTGCATTTGATGATATGTAACCTTTTTATGAAAGGTGTCAATTTATGATTTTAGATTGATTATCCATTTTATGTGAAGGTATTGATATGTATTAATATGAGATTTCATATTATTGTTCTCGGTGCTTACTTATTTGTACAGTGATTATTAAGAAGATTCATGTTCGATTCTATACCTTGACTTAGATATATTATCATTCTTTAGATCATTTTTGTATAATAATTTAGCTTTGTCAACGGATGATGCCTACTGAGTACCCATTATCTTGGTACTCATACTATACTTCTGTATCTTTTTGGCACAAACCTGAGTACTAGTTATCACTGCTGAGTTGAGTTTATGCAGTGTTGATCATCCGGAGATTGTTGAGCTCTTTGAGTTTTGAGTAGCTTATTTCCCTCGTATGTTTAATCAGTTTTTTGTATTCAAAATGAATGGATAGACTATTAAGACTTTGGTTTGTAATTCCTATTATCATGATTAGATGCTTTTTTATTGATATTACCTAGTCGTCGGATTTGTTTTCATATCTCTATTGTCTTATTTAGTGGAAGACTATTGAATATATTGTGTTCGTGTATATTTTCCCATATTGGGCATTTCTGCCAAAGTAACCCATTTCTTTAGTCTAGGGTTATGGTGTTGGCTTACCTACTGGTGGGTTTTAGTAAGTTCCATCATGGCTCATGAATCAAGTCATGATAAATTGGTATCAGATCCTAGATTCACCGGTCTTGTTGGTACAAGAGAAAGTGTCTAATAGAATCCTATGGATCAGAAAGTTGACATCTATTTCCTATCATTGGGAGGCTTTGGGACATTCTTAGGAGTGATTCACTTCTTTCACTAATATTGTGCTAATAGTCTGAGATAGATTATAGGATATTTTGTTGACTTTACTCTTTCGCAGATGCCCAAGACACGTGCTACAACTATGCATGAGGACGGTCTAAAGATTGTGAATAAAGATCTTACTCCTGTTAGAGGATAGGCTCATGATGTGTCCCCAGTTAGGGATCGGGATGGTCCTCTCAACAACACCATTCTTGCACCTTAGCAAGAGATTTGGCATAGCCATCAATGGGCTAGGGATCAATCCAGGCTCCACCAGGTTTTATTCCCTCTTCTTTGCTTAGAGATGCCTTAGTTCAACTATTAAGTAATATTGATGGTACACAGACTACTAGGGTAGGAGTGCAGCTTGCAGTTGATGTTCCTCCTATGCCTGCAGTTGTTCAGCAAATAGCCACTCAACTAGTTGTGACCTAACCTACTATGTCTTCTAAGTAACAGAAGATGTTGGGTAGGTTTTTGAGGTTAGCTCTGCCTAGGGATTCTGGTGCTCCTAGAGAAGATGCATTTGAGTTTCTTACTACTTATAAGAATAGTTTTTGTGGTTAGGCCTTGTTGAGACTTGTTATGTGGATTACACTACATTTCAATTGGATTTATCTACTCAACACTTGTGGAGAGATTTTATGAGTTCCAGGCCAATTAAATCTTCTCCCCTATCATGTACTCAATTTTCCAAAATATTTCTAGAGAAGTATGTGTCGCACATCCTTAGAGATGGACTGAGGGATCAGTTCACAAGATTGTAGTAGGGTTTTATGCTAGTCACTGAGTATGAGGCTCATTTCTATGAGTTGGATAGTCAAGCGACTTTAATTTTACATACAGAGTATGAGAGATTTTACTGCTTTATGAGAGGACTGAGACACCTTATCTAGGGCTACTCAGAGTTTATTTGCTGCAGGTAGGACTATTGCTAAGGTTTTAGATCATGCTATAGTGATAGAGTATATGTCTCGTGAGGGATATGATAAGAGGCCCAAGTACCAGGACAGATTTGGTGGGAGCCATAGTAGT
Organism: Capsicum annuum; assembly: GCF_002878395.1. Lineage (NCBI taxonomy): Eukaryota > Viridiplantae > Streptophyta > Magnoliopsida > Solanales > Solanaceae > Capsicum > Capsicum annuum. The sequence goes on along the minus strand of NW_025831345.1, from coordinate 141,170 downwards.
TCCCCATTAAGAGATGGTAGTTCTCAGGTTTGGCATACTTCGTGACTATCTTTTAATCCTCAGAGTCATACTAGTTGACTAATTTAGGCTGCTCTTCATACTACTAATAGAGGTTAGTTTGGTACTAGTGCTCGTCCTAGTAAGGGCAGAGATTAGTTTATGAGGGTTCATTAATCGGCCATGCTAGACGTGGTGGTTACTCCAGTTCAGCTTTTTCTATGAGTTTTGGTTCTATTTGTGACTCTTATTTTACTTGTGGGTTTCCATGTAATTTTTTGCAAGATTGCCCTAGTTGTAGGGGATAGTTCTTTCAACCTAGGGTGTTACCCCTTTTAGGGTATTTTATCCTCAGGCAAAGGTGGTTCGCGAGGTCTTAGGGGTAGTTACCAGGGTACTTGAGGTGGTACTCATGAAGGTAAGATCCAGTCAAGTGCCCAGCCAGGTGGCGGCTGTGGTTAGTTATACGCAGTACTTGCTAGACCCAAGCCTAAGACTTCAAATATTGTCGTAACAAATATGATTTTGGAGTACTAGAGTCAGCTCTTGCATTATTTGATACCAGGTCAAGTTATTGTGATATATTTGCTTATTATGCACCACGATTGGATTTGACTAGTGATTTATTATTTGTTCTATGCGAATATACACCCATTGTTAATTCTTTAGTAGTGGATCTAGTATTTAGATCTTGTTTTGTGATAATGATGTTGATACTTATGTGGATATTTTTATTCTTTATATGCTAAATTTTAATGTGATTTTTGGCATGAATTAGTTATATTATCGTCATACATCATGGATTATTTTTCCATGACCTTTACCTTAGACAGAATCGATGTATCCCCAGTTATATGGCAGAAAGCTGTTAGCCGTGAGACTATAGGGATTATTTCTTATGATTATGCTAGGAGACTTATATAGAGAGTTTTCAAGTTTTATCTCGCTTATGTATGTAATACTCGTGTAGAGGGTCAGTTGCTTGACTCTGTTCCTATTGTTTATGAGTTTCCTGATGTGTTCCGTACCAACCTGCCTAGTATCCCCCCCGACTGTGAGACTGATTTCGCTATTGACCTTGATCTTAGTACTTCACCTATTTCTATGACACCTTACCATATGGCTCCTGTCGAGCTTAAGAAGGTGAATTCTCAGCTTCAAGATCTTTTAGGTAACGATTTTATTAGATCTAGTGTTTCCCTGTGGGGAGCTCTTGTATTGTTTGTGAAGAAGAAAGATGGCTCCATGAGTATTTTTATTAATTATAGGTTGCTTAATAAGGTGATGATGAAGAACCGTTATCCTATATCTCACATTGATAATTTGTTCGACCAACTTATTGGTGCAACTATGTTTTCTAAGATTGATTTGAGGTCCAGTTGTCATCGGTTGAGGATTCAGGGTAAGAAGATCCTAAAGACACCTTTCAAGATGTGTTATGGTCATTATGAGTTATTAGTGATGCTTTTAGGTCTTACTATTGCCCTGGCAATATTCATGGATTTAATGAACCATGTGTTCAGACCCTATCTAGACTCCTTTTCTATTATGTTCATTGATAATATTCTTGTGTATTCGAGAAGTATATGGAACATGTGCAACATTTGAGTATTGTGCTTCAGACTTTGTGAGACCATGTGCTTTTTTCCAAGTTCTCTAAGTATGATTTTTGCCCTGAGTCAATGTCATTCCTTGGTCATGTGGTATCTAAAGCTGGTATTATGGTGGGTGGGACTATCATTTTTGTTATTTATGATTGGAATAGGCCTATGTCTCTGACTGAGGTTCACAGTTTTATTGGATTGGTCGGTTATAACAAGCACTTTATTGAGAGGTTTGCTACTATTTCAACCTTTATGACTAGATTAAATCAGAAAAAAGGTCCAATGTACGAGGATTATGAGTTAAGCTTTGGAAAGCTTAAGAATTGTCTTACATCAGCTTCAGTTTTCTCTCTTTCTATTAAGGGTGACGGATTCACCGTGTTTTGTGATGATTTGGGTGTTAGTCTTAGTTTTATTTTGATGCAATAGGGTAGTGGCATTTCTTATTCTTCTATACATCTTAAAGTGCATGAGTACTACTACCTCACTCATGATTTAAAGTTGAAAGTAGTAGTTTTTGTGTCAAGATTTGGAGGCATTATTTCTATGGAGTGCATTGTGAGATTTTCACAGATCACTGCAGACTTCAGCATCTAATGACTAGTGAGAGATTAATGCTTGTTAGCGTAGGTGGATGAAGTTGTTAAAGGACTATGATATTTTCATCTTGTATCATTCAGGTATGATAAATATGCTATTTGATGCCTTGAGTCAAAAATAGCGAGTATGGGTAGTTTGGTATGTATATCAGTTTCTCAGAGTCCCATGGCATAGGACATTCTGTCTTTAGCCAATTTGATGGTTCACCTTGCTATTTTGGATCCTCTAAAGATTTTGGCTTATGTGAAGGCGAGGTCCTTCCGATTTGAGTAGATTCATAATCTCTAATATGTGGAAAGCAAGTTGTGCTTCCTTCGTGATTAGGTGGTGAGTGATGAGTATGGGAGGCACAATGTTCACTTTGAGGGTATTTTTAGATTCCAGGGTCGTATTTGTTTTCCCTGTCTAGAAGATTTAATTTAGTCTATTCTTCATGATGCTCATAGCTCTAGATATCCTATTCATCCATATACAACTAAGATGTATAGAGATTTGAGTCAATAATATTGGTGGGATGATAGAAAGAGAGATATGACAGAATTTGTGGCACATTACCTGTGTTGTCAGTAGGTTAACGCTGACCATCAATATCCAGGAGGATTGGCTTATAGGTTTCCCTTTCACGAGGGGAAATAGGAATGGATTACTATAGATTTTATTATTGGTTTGTCTCATACTTCCCGTGTTCTTGATGATATTTGGGTTATTGAGGATCATTTGACTAAGTTGACATGCTTCATTCCTATTCAAATGACCTTCAGTGCTAAGAAATTAGCTCAGATTTATGTTTGGGAGATAGTTCGTTTGCATGGAGTGCTTGTTTCTGTCATATCAAAGTTTAGTTATGTATTTACTTTACAATTTTAGAGTGCATTCTAGGAGGAGTTGGGTACTTGAGTGGATTTAAGCGTAACTTTCATCTGCAAAAAGATGGTCAGTCCAAATGGACTATTCAAGTGCTTGAGGATATGCTCTGAGCCTATGCTATGGATTTTGGATGATAGTGGGATCAACACTTAGCATTGGCAGAGTTCACCTATAATAACAACTATCATTTGAGTATTGAGATGGCGCCTTATGAGGCTTTATATGGTAGTAGATGTCGTTTTACGATAGGATGGTTTGAGGCTTTGGAGGTAAGACCTTGTGGTATGTATTTGCTTCTAGACTCATTAGATAAAGTCAGAGTAATTTGTGCTAGGCTAAGAGCAGCCTAGATGTAAGAAGAAGGCCTAGGCCAAATGTAGCTTTGTGCCTTGAGACTCAGAGATGGTGACCGTGTATTCCTTTGTGTTTCACCCATAAGGGGTGTTACGAGGTTCTAAAAAAAGGGTAAGATCATCCTAAGATATGTTTAGCCTTTTGAGATTCTCTGAGCAGTTGGCGAAGTGGCCAATAAGTTTGCCTTGCCTCCATATTTTTATACTGTCTATCTAATTTTTCATGTCTCTATGCTATGGAAGTATATTCCTGATCTATGTCCTATTTTTAGGTGGGAATCAGTTGAGTTGGATGAGCAGTTGACCTTTGTGGAGGTGCCCATTCTTATTTTGGCTAGTGATGTGAGGAAGTTGCGTACTAGAGAAATTCTCATAGTTAAGGTTCAGTAGAAACATCACCCAGTGGAGGCAGGCAATTGAGAGATCGAGACAGAGATAAGGGCCTAGTATCCTCACCTATTTAAGACATCAGGTTATATTTTTCCTTAACTTTAGTGGTGGATGTTGTAATGACCCTTGAGGTCCTTTCTCATGATCCTACTAGATTTTTCCAGTAGACCTTTCCCATATATTCCCTAAGTCATTTTGAACTTTTTGGAACTGATAGTTCATTTACCGAATAGTTTATTTGGTTTTTAGAACTATTTCTTTGTTTTGAAGTCTTCGCTATTTCCAAATGTCCATCAACCAAAAACTTAAGCAAAACAATATCAGATAAAAATTTTGACTATGCAAGCAGTTCTGAAATATTGATTTTAGGTCAGTTAGACCTTTGGTTCAGGCCCCCCACACCCAAACTCATTTTAACTTAATGGTTGAAAAGTTGAGGAATTAGAAATTTGTGTGTAGGTCCCATATTTGGTCAACACGACCTAGGATGGAAAATTTGAGTTTGCCACTGCATTCAAAATGTCAAAATTAGTGTGGTTACATATCTTGTTTTATCATATTGGACTCTGAATGAATCTCGAGGCCTTGGCCAAAACATGGAATTAAATTCCAAGTTTCAGCCGTTGTATAGTACAACAAGGTACCATGATCATGAATGTCCTATTGCAACCACAATGCTGTGATCGCGGCTTACGTGGGTGCACGATCGCCCTCTTTTAGGTCTTGGGAAGGGTTATTTAAATACTCTTTTTGGCTGAGAATTGGCCTTTTTCTCCATTGTGTTGAGTCCCAAAACCCTAATAGTTAGTGTAGACCTCAAATTGAGTCTTATGTGTTGATTGAGATCTTGAATTACATGCTTAATCACGTTTAACGTTGAATCTAAGGTATGAATCCTTTAATTTTAGTATTGAATTCTTGATTATTTGACCCCAAACTCTGAATGGCTTGAAGCTTGATTTTAGCCCTCTTATGATTGATTGACACCAATTTCTTGAGGGTTATGACTCCATAATGGTGTTTGAACACTAGGTTGGTCTAGAAAACTCATTTTCCATATGTGGGACCCACTTGGGGTAATTTTGGTTCTTTTTGTAACCGAAGCAAAATGGTGTAAGATGGGTGTTGATATTCTCTTAATAATGCTAAATTGCACTTTTTGTAGCTTGGCTCATTGAAGAATCTTCGAGGAAAGGGAAAGCGAAGATTGTTGGTTCGTGAGCTATATTTGGATTCAAGGTAGGTTAGGCTTATTTGTGTTAGATTGAGCTTTATTATTGTATATTTTTGATATCTTGATAAGATTGGGCGGGATCTTAGGTATTGAAATGGTAGATGGTAATATTTGGGATTAGTTGAACCATTTAGGTTATTGAACTCATAAATTGTGACGTTTGACTGAGAGTCTAGAACCTTGGATAGTTGGACTTGTTATATCATGGATAGCATACAAATTCTCTAGTTGTTATAGTTAGTTGGAAGTGACTTTTTTCACTCATCTTAAGAGTAAATTGACCTAGATATATATAGTTGTGAAATTGGCCTTAGATGTTTCGGTTGATTTAAGAGTAATACTTAAGGAAGAATTGTCCTATGTAACTAGTATGGATTGATTAGACTTTAAGACATTATTTAGGTGAGTTAATCTAGTTCGTGGTATAAGTTAGACTTGAAGATATAACTTAGGATATTAGAAGAAAAACTTGACCCGCCTTAAGCTTGAACTATTAAAGTTAGTCAAGATACTTGTTAAAATGCCTAGAATATGTTTTTGGTAAAAAGATTGCAAAACCTGGTAAATGGTTTGTTCATGATGTTGATTTTGGAAACAAGGTGCACATTTGATGGTTGTTTTATTGTCATTACTTAGATAGCAATGGTAAGCCTTGTAAATTGAACCTATGATTATGTTATCATTTAACTTATTGGCTCGCTTACTATGCGAACATTTGATTTTGTCATTATAAATATTATGCTCAAGCCTAGTAACTAAACTTTTGTTTGTACCGAAGAATCCTATTTGTGCTTAGTATTGTGAATCATGCGTAATAAGAGAGATTATAGAAAGTATAACAATGGCTTGTAATTGACTATGGAAATAACCATGTTAATGTAATGAGTGTTCATAACATATGGATATGCATGTTCATTCACTTACTATTATAGTGTGTTGACGTTAAATGGTCAAGCACCATGATAGGTCTTTATTTATTTCTCCTACACTGTATTGTTTTCATGGCTTGTACCTATTATTTATTTGCCTACACATCTATATATATTGATGTTGTGATGAATATTGATGATGCCTAGTGAATTCAGAGGATATATTGATGTTATGATTATGCCCGGTGAATTCGGAGGCTATATTATTATTATGATGATGCACAGTATATCTGGAGGGTATGTTCATGATATAATGATGGCCAATATATTTGTAGGACATATTGATAATATAATGATGCACAATAATTCAAGCAGATATAATGATGATATTATGATGCCCGGTAAGTCTGGATGATATATTGATGATATTATGATGTCGATATGTCCATAGGACATATCGATATTATAATGATGCCCGGCAGGTCCGGAGGATATAATGTCCATATTATGATGCTCAATAAGTCCGGAGGACATATTGATGATGTGATGATGCTCGATAAGTCCGGAGGACATATTGATGATGTGATGATGGCTGGTAAATCTGGAGGATATATATATATTGAAGTTACATATGGCAAACATGTGTATATATATTTATGCATGAATATGCCCATAAATGACTACATTTATGTGCACCTTGAAGGCATAATATTATTCTTGGGAAGTCAGTTATAATTCTTCAATACTAATCACTTGTAAATAGTGTTGTTCTTGATTCTGATGAATGGTGAGTAACTTAGAATATGTCATGTAAAGAGTTAAAACTAATTGTTAAGTGCAATCTTGTGTAGAAATAAGAATTCACCTAGGGAATATATATGGCTTTTGTAAAAAAAAAAAAAGAATTCACCTAGTGGATATAATTGGCTTGGGTAAATTGATTAATTAAGGAAAATTGCCTAGTAAAATGAGTTATGATTTCTTATTTTCTCTTGAGCGACTATACTACTTGATGACTAGTAGTCTAGAATGCTAGTTAATGAACCTTGTTTGGATGATATGTGGTCAATGGCAATGCCGGTTGTTACTTGGCTAATGATGATAATAAGTATAGCATTGTTTATATTAGTGATACTAAAGCCTAGAGTATAATGTTGTTTTGTTTTAAATGAGTATTTATATACGTATGGTTCTAGATAGTAAGAGGCATTGGTTGATCGATTGGTATGAGAATTTGATGATATGTAACCTTTTTCCTATATGATAACTACTACACCTATGCTAGCTATAAATAAGCTTTTCTTAAATGGCGTCTATGGATTAGTAGCGCATCTTGACTAGATGTGGATGTTGCATATTTAGTGAAGAATAGTTTGTGTTATCTCGTGAATGAGGATTTGGTAAAGAACCGGTTAGGCTATGATTGTAAATCCAATATGATGGGTAGTGAATTAGTATTTCAATAATAATAAGTATTGGTTAGTTAAATAATGAGCTATTAAAGTGTATTGATGTCATAGATATCTGAATGCTTGTTTGGTTATGGTTAAGATAACCTTAGCATATGTTATTTCAATTACGGTAATTTATGATTATTATGAATCTTTGTAAATGAAAGTTGATCGGAATTTTGGAAACCATGGAAATGGAGAAGTTGGTCATATGTCTATATACTTTTATAATTCGATCCTTTAATGAACTCTTCGGTGGTATGGGACGCTGTGATGAGTTGTTGTAACGGCCCGATTTTGTAGAACCAGAATGTCACATGGTGCTCATGACCCCGAAGGACCACAAGCCAACCCTTTACTAATATCTATACCTGAACACTACATAATATAGATAATAAATGCGGAAACTGGCCGTAAGATTCAAAACATCTAAATATACTCAAAATCGACAACTGAATACTGATATACCTGTACAAAAAGCCTCTAAACTGTCTAAGCTATGGAGTTGATGGGATATGTCCCTAAATAACTCCGTCTACTTAACATAAACAAAAGTTGATACGATAATAAAAAAAATATGGATCATCCTCGACTGAAGATGACTCACTGATATTTGTACTGCTGCTGACTGGGACTGAGCTGCTAAGGGTACTGTGGATCTCGTGCCTCTAAACCAATAGTGTAAAATAAAACACCATAGTACAAATGCATCAGTATGGGAATGTATGTAGTATGAAGATAAGATAAGGCAAAATGCAAGGTCTTATGCATGAACAACTACTTAACTGAATAATCATGAGAGCACTGAATGAGAACACGTGCATGAATGCACAAACCATAACTACAACCATCACGACCTTGAATACTAAAACTCGGATACTTAATTACTGTCATGTGAACTTACTACTAATCATGAGATACTGAACAAATTAATGATCTGATACCGATAACTGAGTACTGAGTACAGATTAGTCTTAACTAGTAAGTCTTCTCTAAAACTGAGAATACTGAAACTTATTAACTGAATCTACTCATATCAATGGCTGAATTCTAACATTTCTACTCTAGACGTACTACTTCATAGATCAAACCTCTCTAATAGATGATTCCAGAATCTATAATCAATGATAAGAAATGATCATGTCTGAATATGACAATAAGAATACTAAACTGAATCAGTTACTGAGATAAAGCCTATCTGACGGGTGATATCGGGATCTAATAATGAGATTACACAATCGAATCTCTCTCTGAGATCAAGCCTATCTTCTGAGAGATCTCGGGATCTGGTAATGAGATTACTCAACTGAATATGAGACTGAGATCAATCCTACCTGACGGGTGATCTCGGGATCTAGTAATGACATTGCTCAACTGAATATGAGACTGTGATCAAGCCTATCTGATGGGTGGTCTCGAGATCTGATAACATGAATAATCAACTGAATATGAGACTAAGATCAAGCCTATCTAACGGTGATCTTGGGAGCTTATAATGAGATTACTCAACTGAATATAAGACTGAGATCAAGCCTACCTGACGGGTGATCTCCGCATCTGAAAATGAGATTACTCAACTGAATATGAGACTGAGATCAAGCCTAACTGATGGGTAATCTTGGGATCTGATAATGAGAATACTCAACTAAATATGAGATTGAGATCAAGTATGTCTGACGGGTGATCTTGATATCTGATAATGAGATTACTGACCTGAATATGACACTGAGATCAAACCTATCTGACGAGTGATCTTCGGATATGATAATGAGATTACCCAACTGAATATGAGACCGGGATCAAGCCTATCTGATGGGTGATCTCAGGATTTGATAACAAGAATACTCAACTGAATATGAGGCTTAGATCAAGCCTATCTGATGGGTGATCTGGGGATCTGATAATGAGATTAGTCAACTGAATATGAGACTGAGATCAAGCCTATATAATAGGTGATCTCGGGATCTAATAATGAGATTACTCAACTTAATATGAGACTGAGATCAAGTCAATCTTATGAGTGATCTCGAGATCTGATAATGAGATTACTCAACTGAATGTGAGACTGAGATCAAGCCTATATGAAGGGTGATCTCGGGATCTGATAACAAAAATACTCAACTGAATATGAGACTGAGATCAAGCCTATCTGATGGATGATCCTAGGATCTGATAATAAGATTACTCAACTGAATAAGAGACTGGGATCAATCCTATCTGACAGGTGATCTTGAGATATGATAATCAAATTACTTTACTAAATATGAGACTAAGATCAAGCCTATCTGACGGGTGATCTGAGGATCTGATAACAAGAATACTCAACTGAATCTAAGACTTAGATCAAGCCTATCTGATAGGTTATCTCTTGATCTGATACTGAATAAATTTATATGGGACCAAGCCTATCTGACGGGTTATTCATAAATCAATGGTATGATCTGAGTTCCTCACTGAGATAGATGACTATATCTGGCAGTCCTGATTCTTGAAGGTTGATATAGAAACTACAACTGTGGGATGTAGTCACATCATTGACATGACCTGAAGCTCAACTCATGGGGACCAACCTGTAATGTTTGCTGGAAGGGTTTCAATACTGTGCCATGGGTAAATACCTATCTGGTTAAGCCTATATGACAGGTGACCCTCCCACGAAGTTAATCCTAAGGGAATAAATAGTCAAGCCTATCTGAAGGGTGACTTGCCTTTCCTGATGAGTGACTCCTGCATCTTGTGGTGGCTACGCATTTCTAGAGTTCAGGTATTGCTCCTAATGACTCTGCCTATATGACGGGGAGCCTTTATCCTTTCCCTCGCTGGGTGCTAGCTTTTACTCCCAACTTAAATACTCTGAACTGATTCTTAACTGAATATAAACTAAGCTAAATCTGATACTGATCATGTTTCTCGAATGATCTGACTGAGTTAGGCTGAATTCACTTGGTTCTATATTTGGTGGAATACAATTGAATCTCGTTATCTAACTGAATGACACCGAGCTTGATACAGATTACTTAAATACTATTGAGGACTGAATATAACACTTGAATACTACTAGATTTAAGTTGAGTATAGTATTGAGGCTACATTACTAGCGATTCTGAGATTACGATGATTATAGAGATCTTTGAGATTTCTTAAGTTTTGTATCTGTCTGAGAATACAGTGTTTTATGACACTCTGAGTTCTGAGAATCATAGCTCAACTGGAATTATCGTGAAAACTTACACGGGCTCTAGACAATAGCTAAATCGTCGGGTATAAATACCCCCAAGACTCGATAACATAAAAGTAAAACATAACCATTCCTAAATAATCAAGACCATGGATAATCATTCATCATGATAATCACTAAGGCATTACTACAAGCATTTAGGAATCCTAAATATTTAATAACATAGAAGGACATGCCATTGGATCATACTCCACTCAACAAGGCCTTGCAATAAGCACTTCACACATATTTAAGTCTTATCATGTACCAAAGACCACATAATTGGGGAACTTTATGCTATCATGTTATAATTCATTCATCAAACACTTAGCATGTATTAAATTCTTAGCATGTATCAAAGAGAACATAATTAGGGAATTTTATGCTATCATGCCATAATTCGTTCACTAAGGCTTTTCAAGAAACATTTGGCATGCATGGGCTTACATACAATTGGGGATTTATAATCGACATGCTAGAATGTTTCTAATTCCTTCACATAAGAATTTTATCCAACATAGGGGGAGCATGCTTTGCTTATTCAACAATTTCTACACCTAATTGACATGAATACATCACTTAACAAACAACTTGAAGAGGGTTTATCATTAACATTATATGAATATCACATACTAAGGTCAAAACTTGAAAACATGGTAAATAATCATGAATAATAACTCAATAATAGCATGACCATCAATTTCAGCTGACACGAATCATGAAAACTCATAAATATAAAAGATTTGAAATTTAGAAAAGGGTTTTTGAGATTCTTGGATGAAAGGGACTCAAGAATCAGCATCTGCATACCTTAAAGAAACTATTTTTTGAAATCTCTTGGAGAGATTCTTGTTTTCTTGAAACCCTAGCTCTTGTTCTTGAACAACTTTGAGAGAAAACAATGATATTTTGGAAAAAAATAAGGTCAAATCCCGTGTTAAGGAGTATATATAATGGTTGGGAAATGACCATTTTCACCCTTGGAATTAAACTAAAAAATCCTGATTTTACGTGCTAGCGCGATGTCCCATAATCGCGCCAGATCACTAGAAATTGGACAATAGGGAAACTACTTGATGGCGTGACATGATGGAATTGCTTTGTTGCACTAGAAATTGACAATTCTAAAAATAAGCCTTGGCGCGATGTGCCACATTTATTTAGGCTCACAGGATTTTGATGATTGCCATTTTGGCTGGCTCTGCAATGCGCTAAAGTTTTAGGTTGCACACTGTCTCACTAAAATGGCTCTAACTCTTTTCTTGAGTATCAAATTTGGGAAAACTTGGTATTAATGAAAAGCTTATCAACGAAAAGTTTATTGATGATTTGATGATGTGTGGTAAGTCTGAAGGATATATATATTGATATTACATATGGTAAACATGTGTATATATATTTTTTATGTGAATATGCCCTTAAATAACTACATCTATGTGCTCCTTGAAGGAATGATGTTATTCTTGGGATGTCGGTTATAATTCTTCAATAGTAATTACTTGATAAATAGTGTAGTTCTTGATTGTGATGACTGGTGAGTAGAATTAGAATATACTGTGCAAAGAGTTAAGGCTAATTGTTAAGTGGAATCTTGTGTAGAAATAACAATTCACCTAGGGGATATATTTGGCTTGGGTAAGAAAAAGAATTCACCTAGTGGATTTATTTGACTTGGTTAAATTGATTAATTAACGAATATTGCCAAGTAATATAAGTTATGATTTCTAATTGTCTATTGAGAGAGTATACTACATAATGACAAGTAGTCTAGAATGCTAGTTAATGAACCTTGTTTGGTTGATATGTGGTCAATGACAATGTCGGTTGTTACTTGGCTAATGATGATAATAGGTTTAGCATTGTTTATATTAGTGATACTAAAGCTAGAGTATAATGTTGTTTGGTTTTAAATGAGGATTTATAGATGTATGATGCTAGATAGTAAGAGTCATTGGTTGGTAGATTTATATGAGCATTTGATGATATGTAACCTTTTTCCAATATGATGACTACAGCATATATGATAGCTATAAATAAGCTTTTCTCAAATGGCCTCTATTGATTAGTAGTGCATCTTAACTAGATGTGGATATTGTATATTTAGTGAAGAATAGTTTGTGTTATCTCGTGAATGAGGATTTGGTAAAGAATCGGCTAGGCTATGATTGGAAATCTAGTATGACGGGTACTGAATTAGTATTTTAATGATAATAACTTTTGGTTGGTTAAATAATGAGATATTAAAGTGTATTGATGTCATAGATATCTGAATTCTTGTGTGGTTATAGTTATGATTACCTTAATGTATGTTATTTCAATTGCTGTAATTGATGATGATTATGAATCTTTGTAAATGATAGTTGATAGGAATTTTGGAAACCATGGAAATGGAGAAGTTTGTCATATATCTATATACTTTTATGATTCAATCATTTAATAAACTCTCCGGTGGTATGGGACACCATGATAAGTTCTTGTAACGACCCAATGTTCTCCAACTAGAACGTCACATGGTGCTCATGATCTCAAAGGACCACAAGCCAATCCTCTACTAATATCTATACCTGAACACTGCATAATTTAGATAATAAATGTGGAAACATGGCCATAAGGTTCAAAACATATAAAATTACTCAAAATTGATAACTGAATACTGTTACACCTATTCGAAAAGCCTCTAAACTGTCTGAGCTGTGGAGTTGATAGGATATGTCCCCAACTAAATCTGTCTACTGAATATAAATAAAAACTAATACGATAATAATAAAAATAAGGATCATCCTCTACTGAAGAGGACTCACTACTATGTCTACTACGACTGACTGGGACTGAGCTGCTAAGGGTACTTTGGACCTCGTGCCTCTGAACCTATGGTGTAAAATAAAAAACCATAGCACAAATGCATCAGTATGGGAATGTACTAAGTATGAAGATGAGGTAAGGCTACATGCAAGGTCTTATACGTGAACAATTACTTAACCGAATAATCATGACTCTACTGAATGACAACACATGCATGAATCCACAAATAATAACTACATCCATCGCGACTCTAAATACTAAAACTTGAATACTACATTAAAATCGTCTGAACTCACTAATAATACCGAGAAACTAAAAATCCGAATTATCTGATACCAATAACCGAGTACTGAGGTGAGATCAGTCTTATCAAGCGAGTGATCTCAGAAACTAAGGCTACTGAAACAGATTAACTGAATCTACTCATATCAATGACTAAATTCTGAGTTTTTCACTCTCGACTGACTGCATCGTAGATTAAACCTCTCTAATGGATGATTTCAGAATCTACTATCAATGATAAGAAATAATCATGTTTGAATCTGACAACAAGAATACTTAAAGTAATCTGAGACTGATATCTAGCATATCTGACGGGTGATATCGGGATCTGATAATGAGATTACTCAAATGAATCTGATACTAAGATCAACACTATCTGTGAACTGATCTCAGGATCTAATAATGAGATTACTCAACTGAATATGAGATAGAAATAAAGCCTATCTGACGGGCGATCTCAGGATCTGATAATTAGATTACTCAACTGAATATGAAACTAAGATCAAGCCATTCTTATAGGTGATCTCAAGATCTGATAACAAGAATACTCAACTAAATATGAGACAGAGATCAAGACTATCTGATGGGTGATCTCGAGATCAGAAAATGAGATTACTTAACTAAATATGAGACTTAGATTAAGCCTATATAATGGGTGATCTCAGGATCTAATAATGAGATTACTCAACTGAATATAAAACTGAGATCAAGCCTATCTGACGGGTGATCTCAGGATCTAATAACAAGAATATTCAATTGAATATGAGATTGATATTAAGTCTATCTGATGGGTGATCACGGGATCTGATAATAAGATTACTCAACTGAGTATGAGACTGAGATCAAGCCTATCTGAAGGGTGATCTCGGGATCTGATAATGAGATTACTCAACTGAATATGAGACTGAGATTAAGCTTATCTGACAGGTGATCTACGAATCTGATAACAAGAATACTAAACTGAATATGAGAATAAGATCAAGACTGTCTGATGGATGATCTTAAGTACTAATAATGAGATTACTCAACTGAATATGAGACTGAGAACAAGCCTATCTGATGTGTGATTTTGGGATTTTATAATGAGATTACTCAACTGCATATGATACTAAGATCAAGCCTATCTGACGAGTGCTCTCGAGATCTGATAATTAGATTACTCAACTAAATATGAGACTGAGATCTAGGCTATCTAACAGATAATCTCAGGATCTGATAACAAGAATACTCAATTGAATAGGAGACTGAGATCAAGCCTATCTGACGGGTGATCTCAGGATCTGATAATGAGATTACTCAACTGAATATGAGACTGAGATCAAGCCTATCTGATGGGTGATCTCAGGATATGATAATAAGATTACTTAACTAAATATAAGACTAAGATTAAGCCTATCTGATAGGTGATCTCAGGAAATGATAACAAGAATACTCAAATGAATTTGAGAGTGAGATCAAGCCTATCTGACGGGTTATCTCTAGATCTGATACTGATAACTTTTTATGGGACCAAGCCTATCTGATCGATCGTCCATGAATCAATGGTACTTTATGAGTTCCTTACTTATATAGATAGTTGTATCTGACACTCTGGATTTTTGAAGGTTAATACTGAAACTACAACTGCGGGAAGTAGTCTCTCAATCGACATGCCCCGAATCTCAACTGGTGGGGTCCAACCAGTAACCTCATCTTGAAGGGTGTCAATACTGTTCCATGGGTAAAGACCTCTCTGGTCAAGCCTATTTGATGGGTGACCATCACTGGAAGTCAAGCCTAAGGCAATATTATAGTAAGGCCTATCTGATGGGTGACTAGCTTTTCTGAAGTTTGACTCCTATATCCTGAACTGGCTACACAGTTTTGGAGTTCAGGGATTGCTCTTAACGGCTCTGCCTCTTTGATGGGGATCCATCCTCCCTTCCTTCACTTGGTGCTAGCTCCTACTCCTAACTGAAAAAATCTGAACTGATTCTTAACTGAGCACAGACTAAGCTAAATCTAATACTGATAATGTTTCTTCAATGATCTGATTGAGTTAAGCTAAATTCACTTGGTTCCATATCTGACAGAATACAACTGAATCTCGTTATCGAACTGAATGACATTGAGCTTAGGATAGATTACTCAAATACTACTAAGGACTAAACTTAACACTTGAATACTACTAGATTTGAGCTGAGTACAGAATTATGGCTAGATTACTAGTGATACTGAGATTATAGCCATTACAAAGATTACTGAGATTTCTTAAGTTTTGTATCTATCTAAGAATATAGAGTTCTATAACTCGCTGTGTTTTGAGAATCATCGCTCGACTGGAATTATTGTGAAAACTGACACGGGCTCTAAAAATAGCTAAATTTTCTGGTATAAATATTTCTAGGACTCGATACCATAAAAGTAAAACATAACCATTCTTAAATAATCAAAACCATGGACAATCATTCACCATCACAATCACTAAGGCATCTCTTCAAGCATTTAGGTATCCTAAACATGTAATAACATAGGGGGACATGCTTTTGGATCATACTCTATTCAACAAGGCCTTACATCAAGTACTTGCACATATTTAAGTCTTGGCATGTACCGAAGAACACATAATTGGGGAACTTCAAGCTATCATGTTACAATTCATTCATCAAACACTTAGCATGAATTAAATTCTTCGTATGTATCAAAGAGCACATAATTGAGAAATTTCATGCTATCAGGCTACAATTCATTTACTAAGGCTTTTCAACAAACAATTAGCATGCATGGGCTTACATACAATTAGGGATTTCTAATCAACATGCTAGAATGACTCTAATTCCTTCACATAAGTATTTTATCCAACATAGGGTGAGCATGGTTTGCTTATTCAACAATTTTTACACCTAATTGACATGAATACATCACTTAACAAGCAACTTGAAGAGGGTTTATCATGAACATAACTTGAATATCACATACTAAGGTCAAAGCTTGAAAACCTTGTAAACAAACATTAATAACATCTCAATAATAGCATGAACATCAGTTTCAACACATGAATCATGAAAACTCATAAACATAAAAGCTTTGAAAATTAGAAAAGGGTTCTTGAGCTTCTTGGATGAGAGGGACCCAAGAATCAACATTTTCATACCTTAGAGAAACTATTTCTTGAAAACCTTTGGAAAGATTCTTGATTTCCTGATTTCTCT
Organism: Capsicum annuum; assembly: GCF_002878395.1. Taxonomy (NCBI): domain Eukaryota; kingdom Viridiplantae; phylum Streptophyta; class Magnoliopsida; order Solanales; family Solanaceae; genus Capsicum; species Capsicum annuum. Next base: position 124,313 of record NW_025831345.1, on the reverse strand, counting down.
TAAAGAAGAAGGATGGGTTTTGACTTTTGTTGAAACCCTACCTCTTCTTATCAAAAAACTTTGAGAGAAAATAATGATATTTTTGGTAAAATGAGGCCAAATCCCATATTAAGCATTATATATAGAGGTTGTGAAAAGACCCTTTTCGCCTTCAGAATTAAACTAAAAAATCCTAATTTTATGTGCTAGCGCTACACGCCATAATCGGGCCAGCTCATTGGAAATAGGACAATTGGAAAACTTTTTGATGGTGTGACGCGGTGAAATCACATTGCCACCTTGTTTGTGAATTGGAAAGGCATCGTGACGTGGTGGAATTGCATTGGTGCACTGGATATTGATAATTCAAAAATTAAGCCTTGGCGCGACGCAATAAAATCATGAAGGCTAACTGGATTTTCATTTTTTCCATTTTGGCTGGTTCCGCGATGCGCTAAAGTGCCAGATGGCATACTGTCTCACTAAAATGGCTCTAACTCTTTGCCCGTGTGTCAAATTTGGCCGAATTTGGTATTGAAGGAAAGCTTATCAATGAAAAGCTTATTAATGATAAGATGATGCCTGATAAGTTTGAAGGATATATATATTGATGTTACATATGGTAAACATTTGTATATATATTTATGTGTGACTATGCCCTTAAATGACTGCATCCATGTACGCCTTGAAGGCATGATTTTATTCTTGGGATGTCATTTATAATTCTTCAATAGTAATTACTTGTTAAATAGTGTAGTTCTTAATTGTGAGTAGACTTAGAATATGTCGTGTAAAGAGTTAAGACTAATTTTTAAGTTCAATGTTCAGTAGAAATAAGAATACACCTTGGGGATATATTTTGCTTGGGTAAAAAAAAGAATTTACCTAGTAGATATATATGGCTTGGGTAAATTGATTAATTAAGGAATATTGCCTAGTAAAATGAGTTATGATTTCTAATTGTCTCTTGAGCGACTATAATACTTGATGACTAGTAGTCTTGAATGTTGGTTGGTGAACCTTGTTAGGTTGATACGGTTCAAAATACTTTTCACTTGGGAAGAAACTTCTAAACTTTTTATGGCCAGATTAACACTTCACTGAACATACTCTGATGCTCATACTATGAGACAATTTTATGTGGTCTTATAGTTCTTTACCTTATTTTCTTTGGTTGTATTCCCCGGTGGTATGGGATGCCACGGTGAGTTCCTTTACTTTATGCTCTAATGGATATATGTTTGTTGAACTTGGTATTATGCGGTTATGACTATATTGGTGTCGATTTATGCTTACTGATTGATTATCCATTTTATGTGACGGGATTGATATGTATTGATATGAGATATTGTATTATTGTTCTAGTTGATTACTTATCAATACAGTGATGATGAAGAAGATTCAGGTTCGATTCTATACCTTGAGTTTGATATATTATCTTGCTTTATATCATAAACTAGCTTAGTCGGCTGATAACTAAATAACTAAGTCTATGTATGCTTTGGTCAAGGAAAACTAGATTGAAACTATAATGAATACTGTACTAAGACATGGGAGGTATCATCTAACTGACATGCCCCAATTTGAGCTAATCGGGGTCTAACCTGCAACCCCAGTTGGAAAGGTGTCAGTACCATTCCATGGGTACTAACACTGTCTATTTTGATCCCCTAAACTGGTGTCCCAAAGGACTAGTAAGTCACTCTTAACTGGCAGGTGCTCTAATGTGATATGTGTCACCCTCGGCAGGTAGGTAAACTCTTTGTCATCCCTCAACTAGCAGATAGACATCTCTAACCTACGCTAGCCATGTAGTTATGTTACTCAAGGATTGATACTAAGGGTCACACCCTCTACTTCCGGTGAGCCCTTATCCTTGAGTTTGCTTAGTGCTAAATTCTACTTCAAATTAAACTAACACTAATACTGGAATGGACGGAACTATACTAAACATTATTACATTACTAATAGTGCTTATCCTTATCATAAACATATAAGTATACTTATAGAAGTCATGGATTAACTATTTGTATACTCAAAAATATAAATTTTTGTAAATCACATTGGAATCGAGTGTTCATAATTAACCATCACTTAATGGAATTAACAATAATGCCATATAAAAGCTTTAAAACCATTGTAGGGGATCATTTTTCAAAACGGAACACTTAGGTATTTCATCAAACACATGAGAGTCATGAACTTAAGCATGAGAATGATTAAAGCATGCAATAATAACATCATTACAAGACTAAAATTATAACTTAGGGATATAGTGTGAATATTACAACATTTAAAATATGTAATGTCTTATCCCACATAAAAAACAGTTATAAACATAACTTGTAATTGAACTAACAAGAAATTTATGGAGATATTTCCACTTAAACATGAAAAGACTCATAATTTAAAACAAAAAAGGGATTCTTGGACTCCATGGGTGAAAAGAACCCATGCATGAACATCATCCAAACCTCACTGGATGAATTTGTTAAGATTCTTGGAATTTCTTTAGATTGAAGCCTGAATTCCTTAATTGCATGAGTAAGGGTTAGGGTTTGTTCTTGAGGTAGAAGATAGTTTTCTTGAAAGATTTTAGGAGTAATAGGGCAAATAATGCTTCTTGGGGACATAAATTTTGTGTCATGGACTAGTATGGCAGAGGGGAATTGACCCAAATGCCCTTAAATAATGAGGAACAAAAGCTGGACAAAAAGAAAGGGGCTCCATGGGCTCTGGAGCGTCGGACCAGAGGGGGCGACGAGGGCTTAGAGAATTGCACTTGAGGGGGCAACACCCGCCATGGTGCAGGCTAATCCTGGTGCTGCTCTTATTTTAGTGATTCAAACACACCCCTATGCTCATTTCAAAATTCAGAAATTCACCCAAGATACACTTTGAACAACTCCGATCATGCATCAACTTAAAAATTTACATTTAGAGGTCGTGAAGGTCAAAAATAAAATCATCAAAGTTTAGGGGTCTTGGTAATGACTAAGTCCCAACACTTAGTGAAATTTTCAAGACTTGGACCCCTTAAACATGTAACTTAGAGATGAAATGAGCTAAGACTTTTACGCGGTATAACACTCTGATTGATTATGTACTGCAATCTCTTATGTTCAGAATAAATATCAACATGAGCTCCATACAAATAATACCACTAGATAATCAATGCAAACACCACAACTAACAACTCTAAGTCATAAGTCGGATAATTTTTCTCATGAACTTTCAATTACCTAGAGGCATAAGCAATTACCTTGCCATGTTGCATCAACACACACCTGAGTCCCACCCAGGATGCATCACAATAGACCACAAAACAATCAATGCCCTCAGGAAGAATCAATACCGGAGTTGAAGTCAACTTATTCTTCAGCTTCTCGAAACTAACTTTACAAATATCCTACCACAAGAACTTTGACTTCTTCTGAGTCAACTTGGTTAATGAGAAAGGAATAAAAGAGAAGCTATCGACAAACCTTCTATAATAATATGCTAAACCTAAGAAGCTCTAAATATGGGTTGGATTCGTTAGTTTAGGCCACTTCTTAACCAACACAACCTTTTGTCGATCAACCATGATTCCCTTACTAGAAACAACATGACCCAGATAAGTCATACAATTCATGTAGAACTCATACATAGAGAACTTAGAATACAAATGCTAATCTTTTAGGGTCTGTAATGCAAGGACGGGGTGATTAGCATGATCTTCCTCACTCTTTGAATAAACCAGAATACGATCGATAAGACAACTATGAAAAATCTAGGAATCGATGGAAAACCTAATTTGTAAGATCAATTAATGTAGGTGGAGCCTTTTCCAAACCAAACGACATCAATAGAAACTCAAAATGTCCGTACTCAGTTCGAATAGTAGTTTTAGCGATATTACTCACCCTTATTATCAACTAATGGTTCCCTAACCGAAGATTAATCTTATAGAATAATTTAGCCCCCTTAAGCTGATCAAAGAGATCATTATTCCTCAGAAGTGGATACTTATTCTTTATGGTCACCTTATTCAATTGCGAGTAATCAATACACATTCGAATGGAACTATCCTTCTTACACACGAACAAAATAGGTGCACCCCATGCGGTTACACTAGGATAGATAAAACACTTATCTATAAGATTGTTTAACTGCTCCTTGAGATCTTTCAACTCAGCAACAGAAACCATATATGTAGGGATAGAGATTAGGCGAGTATCCAGAATGAGATCAATCCCAAAATCAATTTCCCTATCAGGGAAACATAAGGAATATTATCAGAGAAGACTTTAGGAAACTCATTTACCATGGGCGCGCAATGTAAGGAAGGACTTTCTGAGGTAGATTATTTAACTTAGGCCAAATGATAGGGATATCCCTTAGAAATTAATTTCTGGGATCTAAGATACGATATGGAACTTTCCCTTAGGAAATATGGAACTACCTTCACATTCAATAATTGGTTCATTAAGAAAATTTAAGATGACCTTACGAATCTAACAATCTAAAAAAACATACCATGAATTTAACCAATCCATTCCCAATATTACATCAAAATCTACCATGTCTAACTTTATCAAATCTACTAGAATTTCTCTACCACCAATAGATATCACACAACCCCTCTAGACTCTATATCCATAGTGTCTTCTAACAAAGTAGAAATAACAAGGGGTGCAAAATATACTCAGGATCAAAACTAAAATGCACAGCCATAAATGGGGTCACATAAGAGAGACTGGATCTTGGATCAACAAAATAATACGCATCATGAGAAAAGAGTTTCAACATACTAGTAATGACATTAGGGGATGACTCAGATTCTTGATAGGTAGTATGGCATAGAGATGCTTTCAACCAGTGCTAGAGCTATAAGTAGACATACTATATTATGGTGTGTGAGTTAATGTAGCAACAACAGGAATCTTGTTTGCCCTAATAAAAATTTAGAAGGACAATCTCTCTATATGTGACCAATCTAACCATATTTAAAGAACTTGTTCCTCCCTTCTTCACAAAACAAATGGTGTATCTGACCATAAAATTGACATATAGGATATGATAAAACTCATAGAGCCTCACAAGCTTAGGACTGGGTGCTCTGTTCCCTAAAACCTTTAGAAGTCAACAAATGATGTTCACATGATGACATTAGGTAGAAGGCACTAGCCATAGAGTAGGAACATTAATTGCCCCACTTTTTCTAAGACAATTTTTGCCCATATCTACCACCTTGCTACTGACGTTAATCTTGATCTGAGTACCAAAACTTCTTACTCTACCTCTCCCCAACTTCAGCCTACTTCTTCTTGTCTTTTTTGACTTGCTTTATACAGACAACAAGCTGAGAAATAACAATATCCTATTTTAACAAGGCAACCTTACAATCCAGAATCAAGTCCTGAGATAACCTAGAAGTAAAATTCCTCATTCTATACTTTATGATAGATATCAACTCCAAAGCATACTAAGACAATTGAAAAAGATTCAAGGCTTACTTCTTCACTAACATCTTTCCTTGCTTTTGGTTAACAAACTCTTCTTCCTTTGACTCCCTTAACTCTTAAGGGAAAAAATGGTCCAAAAAAGTACTAGAGAAATTATCCCATATAGTGGACTCCAAATCGTCGCCACTCGAATGCTCACATTCCTTTTCCATAGATACATTACATCTTTATATTGGTAGGCAGCGAACTCGATGACCTCCATATTAGTGGTATAAATCACATGAAAGATCTTTTCCATCTTATCAATGAAATACAAAAGATATTTCTAAACTTCAAAACCAATAAAATAGAAAACTTAATATCATGAATCGGCTAATTCTAGTAGTCTTAGAATATAAAGTAACAGAAGTAACCAGCTCAGTCTAAGAGGCAACCAACTAGGTATGAAAGTGAATCAACTGGATAAACTCAGCATGATACACATGAACTTGAGGTACTTGAGAAGGAATAGGGGGAACAAATGGAGTTTTATCAATGCAATAATAAGAAACAACCCTAGACTAATTCTAATCTCCTAGAATAGAACGAGTTTTGTCCATATTACCCTAAAACTAGACAAAAAAGTTTCCATAGTTATCTGATCTTCTTGAAGGCATGATAAAAAATTCAAACAAATAATGATTACAAACATCCATGACCTTAGACTAATAGAGTGAAAATAGAACAACAAGAAAGGGAAACATTCCTAAATGCCTCGTAGTTTCTCCCTTATAAGTGTGGTGCGCTACACACCAATAAATGATACTCCACTTGACATGGCTTTATTAGAAACCTAATAAAACCAAACATAAGCTCTGATACCATCTTTTTCATGACCCAAACCAGATCCTGGCTGTGATGTGTATGTCAAGTCCCATATGGATCAGACATCACCCTGCACCTAACTAACCTAGTCGCAATACACCCCAAAGTTGGATGAATTCCAAATATATAACAAGATAGTGTGCAATAGCTTAAGGTAATTTTAATGCATGTCCATAACCAACCAACAACGATCGACCAAATAATCGACTGACACCATTCACCTACCACATTAGTCTAAACAAAGCCTTTTAATAAGAACAAAAACTGAATATTAATAAAGTTTTGGGACATGCCCCCGACTATAGACAAAATAAGTCTTCATAGTCTTAGAATGAAAAGAATAAAACATTAAATATAGACTTCTGACGTATGGAAGCTCACAACTTTTATGACAACTTATGAGTTGATCCAGGATCATAATCACTGAGCATGTGGAGATAAAGTATGACCAGTTCCTGCATCTCATAGGGATACAATGCCTGATGATGGGCAACGGGTTCAATGCTAGCAAGTAACATAGGGATAAGGACAGCACAATGTATTGATCAATAGTTTAAAATCATTAAAAAACTAATGCATACAATCAAATGCATATACATATATACTTCACATGTCAGGATAACAATCACAACATATGCTCACGGGCTATATGGGACCCAACTATCACCCTTTGGTCAGGCTCCAGTATGTGCAACCGTACAAACTAGAAAATAATATCATATATATGCACCTAGGGGACTCAAACCTCCTAACATATACTATGGTGACTTAAGCACCCAACCATGTAATGCTTTATCAGGGACATAAGCCTCTCTATTCATGAAATAATAATGATGGGGACTCAAATCTCCCTGGTCACTCTGACCGCTGTATCGACAAATATTATTTCCAGTATCGACCATTCGGACCTCTAATTTCATGAATCATCTACATGATCTATATTAGAGCCCAGTTTAAATAAGTACCACACATTCCCATGCATTGAACCATCTTTCACATTAAGACATACATTGTTGGTATCATCTTACCAACTATAGTTGAAAGGTAATAGGATCATGCCAAAATAATTTCCATTAACTTGGGGAGAAGAACTCCCTCTATTCATTAATACAAGGTGGATAACACTGACTCCCTTTGTTCATATATATTAGAGCATTATTTTTCAAATACCTTTTAATATCATGAAATAGTTCGACTAGTTAAATTTTATGAACTCCCACATTCCTCATAATTAAAAACCAATTTCACATCAATGGGTTGGGGCTATAACCACTTCAAAAGTCACAAATTTAGGAAAGTCACAATTGCCTAGTTCATTCATTCTAAAGCACCCATAAGTTTAAAAAATATTTAAAGCATGAATAATCATAATTAAATAATGGGAAAACCTTGTTCAACAATAATAATTGAAAATCCCCAACCATTGTTTTAAACCAACATAAAGATCACATGAAAAAAACTTTAAAATTTATGCTTTTAAAAAATTAACAATAAGGGATGAGTAACATGCCTTAAGCTCATGAATATTTGGAGAGAATTTGATCCTTGAGCCCTTAGATGACCAACTTGATTAAACCCTAGCTTGGCTTGCTTGAGGGAACTTAGAGATACTTTGATGTGTTTAAGAAGTTTTATGGATTGGTTTATGGGCGTTAATGATACTTTAAAGGGGTTATAAGATGTGGGTTTCAATTTGGAAAAGAGGGGAAATGTCTAGAATGCCCTTAACTTAAAAGCTGAAAAAGCGTTGCCTTTGACTATGGGTCGACCATTGACTCATAGCTACTCCTTACAACTTGTCACCACGCATCTTAACAAAGGCAGTACCATATAGGTACCCTATATTGCTTACCTTATGACTCATCCACAAGACTAATAATGGGACACTATGACTTATAGGTCCCAGTCGTAATGAACACAGAACCCATTTAGGGTATACAATGGACAACTTATGATTTACACCCCATGTCTATACCATATCCTTAAGGCTCTTTGTGAGCCACTTGTACTTAAAGTTGAATCATTCCTCAAACTTATATGATTTGGTTACAACTTTTCCCAATGACTCATCATAAGTCTTTACAACCTGTACCCTTAAGTCGTACCTAGGATAGTAACTTCACCACCACCTTTTGGATAGCATATGACTTAGGTAACACAACTGTCAAGACACCCTATGATTCATAGTAAGAGTCACAGTTAAGGTATTGAGCTCAAAACATAAAAAAAATTCAGGACAAAAAATCCAAGGTATTACAATAACCAAAGATCGAGGCACATGAACCCTCTTTATCTATCCTAATAAGGTAGGAGAACTCCTTAGAATTCATCTTATTTAGCATTGGATATTCTTGGTGGGGGAGGCATATTATTTAGCATTGGATATTCTTGGTGGGGGAGGCATAATAAAAAATAACCAGGACCTCCGTCGACATCCTCACTAACATGGGGTCATAGGAGTAATACTCCTTTTATTAATTAGCCTCTGCTTGGAGATCTATATATGGTTTGTCTTGGTCGAGTAATATTGTTAAACTTAAAGGAGAAAATCTAGGAGGGGACTATAAGTTCCTCTATAAGTAGCCCCAGACAGTCACACGGTCATTCTCTGAATAACTTAGAGATGCGATAGCCTGAGTAGGAGGCGTAACTAAATCTCTATCTTGACCAACCCAAATATCGAATGCCTTTTGCATTAGGCCGTAAAGAATAGAGTTTGATGGATGGACATATTATTGTCTGATTAGGTTTAATTAAGTATTGTTGTTATACATTATATTGATGCATTAATGGTGATTACAATGGGTGTAATAGTGTAACAAATAGATGTAGCTTATTTACAATAATACATGTTCTTTACAAAAAATTGATGAGCTATCAACTTAAGTCATCAACCCAAGATAAAATCAACTTAGTTACTTACAATGTCGACGACTTGATTTCATATCTCGTCAACTTGATTACGACTAGTCAACTCTCATCTTCAACCTAAAATAAATTTTAAATAATAATCTAAATAATTGATGACTTGGGTTGAAAGCTCACAAACTAGTTGATAACTTGTCATCCTTAGTCACTAATCAATAAATAATAAACATAATTCACTAAATTTAACTCGATAATAAGAAACTTGTGAGGGTAATTTTGGATTACCCATTACGTTATTAAGATTTCTCATTCATGTGGGAATAAGTCTCATAACTTAATAGCTATTTAGAATCCCCCACCTTTTATGTTTCACCCACATATATAATTTAGATCAATAATATTTTTCTCATAAGTTTTTAGTTGCATTAAAAATATGCTATCTATACTTGTACACGGATTACTCATTCTTCCTTACTATATTTTCATAATCTTGAGCTTTACAAATAGAAGAGGGAAAATAATCACTTTCACATATATTGTCAATGGAGTGTACTATATTAGTGGCTCAATAATGAAATTTAAATTTCAACTTGAGATAGTTATGGGAGTTGGGAGAGTTATGAGTTTATTTCTAACTTTTTAGTGGTTTTAAGAAGGATAATAGTGTCATGGTAATCATATTTTTGTAGTGGAAGTTGGTGAAATATGGGTTTGAAGTAGAATGGAGGTTGTGGGAGGCGCGAGAGTAGTGGGAAGATAGAGATTTTTAAAAGAGATGGTCTCTTATATTTTTTTGAATATTTTGATATCTTTATTTTTATAAATAAATAAATAGAAAGGAAATAAAATTGAGCGGGTAAGTTGGAAGATGAAGGGTCTTGAGTATGTTGACCCGATTAGTGTTTAATTAAGTTTTAGGCTTGGTCAGGGCTGACTGGAAAACTTATCTTAGATTGATTGTAAATGATACCTTGTCACTTCGTTGATGGCTCTTCAAGTGAGCTCGAGTAAAATCTCCCTAGGATTTTCTCTTGATTTGACAACTAGAGTTGACAACCTGTCAACTCTAGTCATCAACCTTATCTAGAATATGTGCTCTCTTTCTTCCATATTTGATATTGTAGTAGAAATCTTATCAATAGTTAATGGCTGATAAACCTCGTTGTCAAAACTATCCAGAAAGTCTTTCTTTGCTTTTTGTCTTGGAGACTAGGAGTTCACAACTCATCAATATATTGATAGCTCATCAATCCTAGTTGTCTAAGCTATCAAAGTTTATTATACATTATCCCTGCATGTCTCAACAAAAGATTAACTATGCTCATAAATAAAACTATGTTATCACTATTCATAATACAATATATGGGTTGCCTCCTATTAGGGTATGATTTAATATCACGACATAACTCAGTTATCTCGACTACTCAAACTATATGACATGCACTAGAAACAACATCTTTACCTCTTCTATTGGGCTAACATATTGTTTGATTCTTTAATATTCACTTTGAACATCTTTCCATCTTTGTTTTTCAATTTGACCAGTACAAATGGAAAGACTTGGATCAATTTGAACTATCCTAACAACTTCAATTTTAGCTTCCATAGAAAAATCTTTAAACTTGAGTTAACTATAAACACAAAATCACCTATCCTGAACTCTCTATTTTCAATCTTTCTATCATGATACAACATAATTCTCTCTTTATAGATGTCATCTCTCTCATAATACTGAAGTTGTAACTTATCTACCATATTTATCTAATAATATCTCATATCAACTACATCTTTCCATCTTAAATTCAAATTTTTGAGCAGCCACAACGCCTTATGTTCATGTCCTACCAACAAGTGATAGGATTTACCAAAAACTATCTAGTATGGGGATTGTAATGATCATTCAAGTTATTTTCTATATTTTTTATTTTCTTGCCATTATATCTACCATAAGTCATTATGACTTGCTAGTACTAATAGTTCGATACTGGAAAGTTCATTTTCTTTTTAGAGCTATTTCTCTATTTTGAAGTTTTACTAGTTCAAAAGGGCCACCAGACAAAAACTTTAGATAAAAACCTCAAATGCAAATTCTAACTATTCCAACAAGTCTGAAATATCAACTTTAGGCTATCTGGGCCTTTGGTTAGGGTCTTGAGGTACCTACGCTCATTTTCACCCATTCATCTGTTGGGTAAGAAATTAAAAATTAGGTGTGTGGCCCATATTTTTTTCAAATGACTTTGGATGGAAATTTTTACTATGCCATTGAGTCTGAAACATTGAACTTGATAGGATTACATTGTTCATTTGCATATACGGGTTTTTAAATGAATCCCTAGCACTCATTGAAGTATATTCTAGATTTCAAAAAATTTTGTGCATCAGGTTTATGGTGAACTATGATATCGAATATTTGGACCAGGATCATAACTCCCTCAAGAAGGTCTAGATACCATTATTGTGTATTGATGGTCATGATTGCGACTTGTGTGGAAGCAAAAGGTATCACGACCACAATAGCTTTGAGCATGAAAGCTGAACCCGAGGGCGTGGGATGGGTGTAAATAGAATCCTTATTTTAAGATTTTCCCAATTCTACATCCATTTCTTGAAAGCTTAAACACTTAATAGTGAGATTAATTGGGATTGAATCTTGTCGGTGATTGGGAAGCTTGTTAAAATTTATTTTGATGATAATCGTCCGATTTGAGGTAAGAATTCACCATTTTCTTGGTGGATTTTCTTGTTCAAAACAACAAAAACCTTAAGGGCTTATTTTATCCCCATTTTATCTTGTATTTCTGCCATTCTTTTAGGTTAATGATTCCTTTAGCATAAGAGAAGGTTGGGTTGGTTTTTGAAATGCAATTTTTGTGAGGGGAACCATATGGGGTTTTGATGTGATTTTTGGAACCGAAGAACAATAGTTCAATATGGTTATCATTATTATCTTACTAATGAGTAGAATATGACATTGATATCTTTGATTCCTGCAGAAGCTTCTCGAAAGGAAAACGTGGTGATTTAACAGATTTCGTGAGCCTTTTTTCAGCAACTAGGTAGGCTAGCTTTTACCCCTTGTTAGATTTAGCTACTTCATAGTATTTTTAAGGTATTATGTTTAATTTGGTATGGGATTTAGATGATTACGTGATAAATTGCAATACTTGGGATTAGTCGGATCACTTAGGATATTTTTACTATCATTTTGGGCTTGATTAGCTTAGTTACTCCTATATTAGGTTAAATTGACCTTGTAGGCTCTTTTTAGGATGGAAATACCTTAGTTATTTAGTTATTGAAAAGATTTCCTTGTTCACTTGAGTTTAGGATGAAACTTTTCAAATTGCCTTACCATAGGTGAAATTGATCAATTTGCTCTATATTAGGAGAAATCACTATCCTAGGACTAGTTGTGGCTTGTTTAACATCTAAATGTGTATTTAGATACCTTATCCTAGTCTGGGATAGATGTTGCATAATAAATAATTTTAGGGATTTAAAAATTGGTACTTTGACCTACCTTAGGCCAAGACATGTGATAGTTACCAAAGACCCTTCTTATGCTTATGTACATCTAGGATAATGGTTATTTCAGTAATATTAGGATGCCTTAGTACTTATTTTTTAGGATGATTGATGTTGGTATTAATTCTTAATTAGTATGCTATGAAAGAGTTATTGATTAAGCTTATGGTCACTAATGAGCTTTTGAATATACGATTGATTTTGCTATTGATTAGGCTACCAAATATACTATAGGATGATCCCTTGAGTATAATATTTACTAAGCCATAAATTGAGCTAGTGATTATTCTATGAATAAGCTATAGATTATTCCATGGATTACATAATGAACAAGGTAATGATAAGGTATCTTTTTTTATATTAATAAGCCATTAATTAGTCTATTTAAGAGTTATTACCTATGTTTAATTGTATATATTGATTGCGTTAGAGGCCATGTTTAATGACTATGTTAAAAAATACATTATGTATTATGCTGAAGAGCATGCTTATTGATTCTATTATTGAATATTCTCAAGGTTATGCCAAAGATCCATGTTATAGGTTACGCTAGAATTCATAATTTAAATTATGGCAGTTGATCATGTTAATATATAATATTTATGATTATATTGTCAAATACTCTAATGATTATGCTATTGTACATATTGATGATGATATTTATTATTCATACCAAAATGAAATCTTTAGGATCTACGATATTGATTATATTCATGATGACATTATGATGATATATATCCGGCAGGGCCAGAGGATGATTACGATGATATTTACCTATCAAGGATAGAGGATCATTATGATGATATATGCCTGACAAAGATGGAGGATGATTATGATAATATATACCTGACAAGGCCGGAGGATGATTATGATGACATATGCCCGACAAGACTGGAGATGAATATCGTGTTATTTTAAGGATATTATTGAATATCCATACTAGTTTATCCCAATTATATGTATTATACTATGATAATATACTATTTATGATATGATGACATTAAGGTGTGAGGTTGACAAACTAGCTAAGTCTCAAATGGAGAAATATTTTTAACGTAGTATGATACGAATATAATTTAGTGATATAATGACTAGTTGATAAATACTGGTTAGTTGAAAATATTGGCTAGTTGCTAAGGTTAGTTGATGAATATTTTCTAGTTGCTAAATATTGGTTTGTTGAAAATATTAGCTTGCTGTTAAATATTGGTGAGTTGATAAATATTTGCTTACTGTTAAATATTGATTAGTATATAAATATTGGCTAGATGCTAAATATTGGTTAGTTGATACATATTGGCTAGTTTCTAAATAATGGTTAGCTGATAAATATTGGCTAGTTGCTAAACATTGGTTAGTTGAAAATTAATGATTAGTGGATAAGTGATGTTTAGTTGATCAAGTATGGTTTATTGATACATGAGGATTAGTTGCTACATGATGAATAGTTGGCATGTGTTGACTTATTTACAAAAGATGAATATGGAAAATCAATGGTTATAGTATGTCATGACTTAGATCAATTTCAATTTTATTATGAGATTTGATATATGTTGGTAGTTGGATATTCTATCTTATTTGGACCTTTCATCCTTATGAGGGATTTCGATGGGTTATTTACTTTTCTGAACCAATTGTTGTATGGGAGCAAATTTTTTAATTATAATTTCAATTTTTGGTGCTTTTTGTTATGTTATGATAGTAATCCAATTTTACTTGCTTATTTATGCACAACAGTGTTAGAGTTTATTCAGGTTTGTTTCTATACCTTGACTTATTTATGTTATCTTGCATTTATTATATTTATATCATGATTTAGCTTAGTCGTTTGATGATTCCTGTTGAGTACCTTTTGTTTTTGTACTCATACTACACTTCTTTAACTTTTAGGTGTGTAACGAGTAATCATTGTTTTTGTTGATTCATGTTAATATGGTGTTGATATTCAGAGATAGGGTGAGCTCGTGGATTTTGGGTTGCCCATTTCCTTCTATCTTTTTATATTCAATCTTCAGTTTTAAGACAGGTGTATTGACTATCCTAGATACTTGGGCGATTTTATTATATTAGATACTCTTGTACTTGTTTTACCAAGTCGTTGGATGGTATTTATGTAGTGTCTACCTTTGAAGTATTTCAATTTTCTTGTCTGTTTATTGTGTTTGATTGCATATTATGCCCTTTTGGGTGCTTCTCCACCAAGTAAACCCATTGTGTTTAACTTTGAATTATGATTTTGCTTGCCTACTGGTGAGATAGAGTAGGTTCCATCAAGTCATGACAGGGACATACCTATAAGAGTCTTGAAATTGGTAGGGTAAGCCCAAAAAGCATCATCAAGGTTCCTCGGCCAATCACTTTAAGTAGCATTAACAGTCTCAGCTAGTATAATCTTGATTTCTCTATTCAACAACTCCACTTTCTCACTAGTTTGGGGTGATAATGTGTTGCTACCTTATGGTGTTTCTCTACATATTTTTCCAAAACCACCTAGAACACCTTTTTGCAAAAATGAAAAACTCCATTACTTGTGGTTATGACTGGAGTACCAAAATGAAAGAAAATGTTTTTCTCAAGAATGCCACCATACTTCTACCTGCATTATTGTAAAGCTACGACTTCTACCTATTTGGACACATAGTCAACAACGAACAGAGTGTATTTATCATCATATGAACTTACAAAGGGGCCCATGAAATCTATGATTGACACATAAAACAATCCAATTTCTAATATCTTTGTCATCAATATCTCTTGATGTCACGAAATTGATCCTTGTCACTGGTATTGATCATAAGTTCTACAAAGTCATAGGATTCTTTATAAATGGTGGGCTAGTAGTACTCATTTTGAAAAATATTTCTTGCTATGTGGTTGCCCGCATGATGTCCTCTCACAAGGGTAGAATGACAAGCTTGCAAAATATTAAATATTTACACCTCTAACACATATATCCAAATAATGTTATTAGCACAATGCATGAACAAATAAGGTTCATCTTAAAAATAATTGTTCAAATCATGTAAGAACTTTTTAGTTTGATAAAAATTCAGGTCATCCAAAGTATTATCACTAACCAAGTAATTAATTAAATCTGCGTACCAAAGCACCAAATAAAGAATAGTCGCATGAACCTGTCAGTTTAGGAATGAGTCATCAATTTCTAATTCATCTGACTTCTTTTCTTCATTTTGCAATCGAGATAGATGATTTGGCACATGATTTTTATACCATATTCTATCTTTGACTTCAAAGCCAAACTACTATAGTAGCAACACCCATCTAATCTATCTTGGTTTGACATCTTTCTTTTCCATCAAATATCTGAGTGTTGCATGATCAGTGAGAACCTCAAGTTTTGTTTGAAGCAATTATACCATAAATTTCTTAGAGGCATAGACCATATCCAGGACCTTTTGATCTATAATGTTATAAGTCTTTTGAGCACTATTTAATGCCTTGCTGGCATAAAAAATAAGGTGAGAGTTTTTCACTCTGCAATAAATTTGTCAAATGCATAGACTATAGCCAGGAGATTTTTCTTAGTAATGGTATCATTCCTTTGAGCACAATTCAATGCCTTAATGGCGTAGTAAATAAGGTCAAAGAGTTTTTCCCTCTTCTATCCAAGAACAATCACAAGTGAAACATTGTTTGGATCATAAATCACTTTGAATAGTTTGGACGAATGCAATGCAACAATTATGGGAGTAGCCACTAATTTCTCTTTAAGGCATAGTAAGGCTTTCAAATGCTAATTATCAATGATGAAATGGACTTATTTTCCAATAGCTTGCATAGAGGATCTACAATCTTGAAAAATTCCTTGATAAACCTTTGGTAGAATCCTTCATGGCCAAGGAAACTACGCAACCCTTCATAAAGATTGTTGGAAGTAGATTTTCAATTTCATTAATTTTTGCTCAGTCGACTTCAATTCTTTTGCCGGAAATCTTGTACCACAATATTATGCCCTCCTTTTCCATGGTGTGCATTTTCCCAATTAAGAACAAGGTTGAACTCCTTAAAACTCTATAAAGCATTGCTTATATTAATTAAATGAATCACCTACTATTGAAAATTCACCCATAAACACTTTCGAAGTATCCTCCACTATGTCTGACAAAATTGACATCATGCAACTTTGGAACATAGTTGAGCATTGGACAACCTAAAAGGTATTTGCTTGAAATAAAAACTATAATACGGATATGTGAATAATATTTTTCCTTCATCTTCAGGTGCTATTAATTATTGATTATATCTTGAGTTTCCATCTAAGAAACAATATATGACCCTTCCTTTTAAATAACCTAGCATTTGGTTTATAAAGGTCATTGGAAAATGATCTTAGTGTCGAAGAATTTAAATTCTAGTAATTCATACAAACTCTCCATCCAATAACAAAACTAAGTGGAATCAACTCATTTTACTCAATGGCTAGTACAGTTATGCCTACTTTCTTGGGAACACACTATACTAGGATTACCCACTTTTTGTAAGAGATTGGGTACACCATTCCTGCATCAATCCACTTTATTATCACCTTTTTTACCACCTTTTGCATTGGTGTGTTAAGATGCACTAATGTTCAATAGTAGGAATGCAGTCTTTTTTAATTCAAACTTGTGTGTGCGAATACCTAGAAGAATAGTAATGATGTTTAGGATAGTCCTACCAACAGCCTTTTTATATGTCCTCTATACTGATGCAAGAGCCTTGTCTTGTGATTCAACTAGGTCCGTGGAAATAATTACTAGAAAAATATTTTCTTACCCAAGAATACATACCTTAAATGACCTGACAAATCTTTCAACTCTAGCACTGGTGACTCTTCAATAGATGGTTTTGCTTGATGTGCTGACCAATTTTTCAGGTCCAAGTCAAAATTCATTAGGGCATATTAATATGAGCCTGTAATGGTTAATGAATAAAATCCTTCATTGTACTTATCAATTCCATCCCCATCAAAATTTTTAATGCTACTGCCAGAGTATCAACATCTAATCTCTCTTGAATAGGTACATCTACATCACTTTTTTCCACATTATCGGTAACAGAAAAAACCCTCATCTTTTATTGTTGTTTAATTGATGGACAAACATCAAACTTTACCTCTTCTTCATTGGGCCTAAATTTAAGCTCATTTCTCTATCTCTCTCTACTAGTATACTTTTGGTTGAAATAAATGTTCTACCAAAATTATGAAAACTTCAAAGTCTACTTGAATGAGATAGGGACAATGGGGAATAGACTGACACTATAAGTAATTTAAACTAGGCAATAACAGAGATCTACACTTTCCAATATGAAAGGACGTTTCACAACTATGTAGATAGCACACCATACAAAATCAAAGCTCTTGTCGATCTCATAGGCCATAGCTTCTAACCTTTTCAACATGATAGGTAGTTTCACATCCATGTAAGTGGCACGCCATATAAAATCCAAGCTTTTAACAACACATAATTGTTTTCTTACGAATTTGGCTATGTATTCACTTATCCCAATAAGGTGGTTTTCCAAAGAGAAAGACTTCTTAACCTTAATGGGATAGCTTGACTTTAAAAGTGTTTGAACATAGTATATCCTTAGTAACCTATTATAGATATAATTGTTACATATATAACATAGATGGGCTTTTCAAGGATCTTCAATGGCCCTCAAGAGTCTGTGGAACAAATGTATACTATGCCATAATTAGATTATGTGTTTATAGAAAGAAGAAACCAAATCAAAAAACTTTTGGGAAGATAAAGCCAATTTTATTTCATAAACATGGAAAGGACTTGGAAATCTATGTCATATGGAAAAAGATAGTTTCATTTTATAATTAGGGAATCTACTTTAGAATTCTATTTATCAATCACAATAAGTAAAATTGCCTAAGTGTTTCCTTACCCTACTACTCTGACCTAAAGGATTAAAGTACCCATCCTTTTAGAAGAGTGGATTAATAGAGAGAACTTAGCCAACAAAGATTTTATTGATATCATAAAACTTTACAAGATATGGTTATAGGTGGAAAACATGATCTAAGTAAATAGGTTAATCTCTAAGTGGACAACATGATGATCTTAAACTAAAGGACTATTCTTCCTTTTATAGGAGAAGAAAGCCTTAGTATAAATAATCTTGAAATACAAATAAACATAAAATAAAATATCACACGTGGTCCATTATTCTAAAAATAGTAAAGCCCTATTCTATCTACTAAAAATAGTAAATCCCTATCTAGGAACACACTTCAATGAGATATTTATGACCTATTTTATTCAATTCGAGCTTCACTAACATATGGAAGTCTTAGTAAAAGAAAAAAGAAACACGTTGTTGGCATGTGACAACATGTCAAAGCTTGTGACTAAGCAACTTTTTGCCAACTGGCAAGTAGGTGGATTAAAATCTTCTAAGCTTCTTGCCAATAGGTGTATAAGAACTTTTATACTTCTTGCAATAAGGTGCACAAGCTCCTTGCAGGCATCTACCAAGTAGTTATATAGGAAGCTTATAGGAAAACAATTTTTAAAAGGTAACCCATCTGAGAGGGGTTTATGGTAAACTTAGGAAGGTAATTCTATAGAGCTTGAAGTTAATGGTAAATTCTTGCACATGTCATTTGGCATCATCTTTTAGGCACTATTGGATGGTGTTGGTGATGAGATTGTGTATCCTCTTTCCATTAACCGATTAATATCGTGCTTTTGCTTGATGCATTCTTAGTCTTCCAAGCTCTACGTTAGTGATCTAGTAAAGTAACTCTTTATGTTGGATGAATCTTTTCATTTCTATAGGGAAGCTTTCAATCGTATAATTTTTATGGTATTGGTGACTACATCTCTCCTGATTTCATACAGTGGTTGATATTCTTTTATTTTTTGCTAGAATTCATCCTAGTAGGGATGATTAATAGTGTAGTTCTATTTTTCCAATTCCTTTAGCCATATTTCTATCATAATACATCTGGTCCACTGGAACAACTACTTTTTCTGAGTAGTTTAAGCCTCCTAAACTATAAATATTTCTTAGACCAAACTCTTTGGCTCAAGTAGGGGCAATTAGATTTGGTGACAATATTACTCCTGTTGCATGCTCAATTAAGAGCTAGTTGTTCTTGACAATCTTTATTAGTATAGATCTATTTGGGCATATGTTGTCTAAGGCCTGGAAGATAGACTTCCTAATGTAGCCTACTTATTGGATTGTTATGGATTTGAACTTCTCCTCTATAATCATCATCGTGTGGATGACTAACATATTTAGCGGTGATGATGTTAAAGTTTGCTTTAGTTTGGGATCTCTGCCTAGCTCCAAGAAAATCTTCGTTATCTTTTAGAAATAGATATCAATGAAATCTCTATCTAACTATATGCACTTTATCTCAAAGAAATGACTACACAACTTCTCTTATCCATGGATAATATCACCATAAAATACCTATTGTAGAAACCTGATGTTGAAGGAAAAGTATTGAGATGTCAGATAAGTGTTCTTATCAATGACCCCAAGTAAGTTCCACCATCCTTTGAGAATTTTAGAGAATCAGAAGATGAACTTTAGGACTATTTTGTATTTTTCTCTTTCAACTAGATTGTTTATTGCTATCTAAGTATAAAAGTCTTGGATCCTCTAAGGCCCAAATAAAACCTTGATGTCTTCGTGTGTGAAGGTATGGAATTTGGTTCTAATGGTTTTCTTTACTATCGTTTCTAGGTCCAACCTTTATTTCAAGATTGGATCATCCGTTATCCCGTTTAACTACTTTAGAAGTCTTTAGCTCCTTTAAGTTGTTCATGAATATTGGTGGATAGGATTCTATAGTAGATTTAATTGAGGATTTAGATGTGTCCTCAAGATATCCTTGAGAATCAACAGATTCTTTGTTATCCTCAATATATTGATCAGTTGGAAAGTTATTATCGATGTCGGAGTATTCATCTAAAGGGTCACCATCGAATGAACATTCTTCATTTACCATATTAGGGTTAATGGGATCAAAGTTTTGAATATCTTCATTGAATTTCAGATATTATTTTGTAGGATAAATATCATCTATGGCTTGTAGATCTAGAACTAGGTGTTCATTAATGTCAAAGCCATGAAAATTTGGAACAACTTGATCTGAGAGTATTGACTCAGTGTCTAGATCATAATGTCAGGATAACCCCTTGTCATTAATAAGACTAGCTTTTAGCAAGGTTTTCCATTCTTTATCTTTATACGGCACTTTATCATGATATTATCTGGGAAGGTAATGTCGTAGTCTGAGATTATCATGTTTTCTCTGTTTGTGTCTATTTTCCAAATTCCATCTTTCTTGTGGACTACTTGTGGGTTGAATAGACTTTCTTTTTTGTAGTGATGGTATCTTTTCTTTCCTATGCTAGCTTAGCAATGTCAAACTCTTATTCATCCTGAGATGTTGTAGAGAAAGACATAGAAATGTGAGAACTAGAAGGGATAATGGAAAAGATGTGGCTTATCTTTTATAGAGAGTATGTTTGTGGCTACATATAGAATAATATTGGCTTTGGTAGTGAGCTGTTGGTTCCCTATGATTCTAAATAATTGTATTTTAGGTGATTGATTTGTTCATTTAGATAAGCCATTTTGTTTTGTTATTGGTCAAAGAAATGTGATAGTGAGGTACCTAGTGGATATATATCATACTAT
The DNA here is from genome assembly GCF_002878395.1 of Capsicum annuum. Lineage (NCBI taxonomy): Eukaryota > Viridiplantae > Streptophyta > Magnoliopsida > Solanales > Solanaceae > Capsicum > Capsicum annuum. The sequence continues at coordinate 102,954 of NW_025831345.1, read as the reverse complement.
AATTATTAGAGCCTTCAATTCTAACAGTCTGATGTGTCCATTATGCTTGGTAGATGCTTATACTACCTTTTTTGTCATTGTTTCAACTTTGTTTTCCTAGTCTTTTTGTGAGAAACATAATTAAGGGATTTGTTGATGCTAGACAACATCCTATTTTGGCTCACGACATTTTTAGATTGCCAATTGTGAGTTTATTCTGCTTCGCTGAGGGGAATCATTTCTCTTATTAGTAGGATAACACTTTTTCTAGTATATTTGGAGTGTTGCTACGATTATCTTTTTCAAAGGGTTTATTTAGTTGGATGTCACTGGAATGAATGGAACCTGCGGGGGTCATCATGAACATAATAGTTACATTCTCATTTTTTCTTTGGGTTGTTTTATTTTAATTGGGAGTCAGTGAGAAATCCTCTCGACACTTGATACAATTTGATTCTTTTCCATGGGCAGTGTCCTAAGAAAGGACATTTGTTCCACATGTTGTTTCGTCCCTTATGATTGAAATATTTAATCTAGTCCTGCTTACTCAAGAAACTGTTAAGAAACTAGAATATATTTTCTGGGTTATCCATATTTGAAAGATTGTCAAAAGGTAAGTATATATGGATCAAAAAGGTCATTTTGGGAGGCTTTTTAAGAAATGAGTGGTCGAAGCTAATTGTGACTGGATTGTCACATTGCTTGGCGAAGTTCTATTCCAGAAAGATTGGGGATTGTCTCTTAGCTTCTCATAATTTGAGGCCCATGAGTCTAGGAGTACTTTAAAAGTTTATCTCAAGGTATTTGTCTTAGGATCTGGGTACACTAAGTGGTTCCATTAGTGGCATATATGTTTAGTAACAAAGTATTTTTTGATCCATAAAATTTTTCTGGACCCGTTAAGCTAACTAGTCATGTAGTGTTGCCTGGATGGCATCTCTAGCTTACAGAGCTCCAAGAATATAAACCTGGATCTTTAGTATTTCAGTCAAATGCAAATTAGAGAGGGACATGTTGAAGTTTAAGAATATAATAACAAAGTCTACCCCGACATTCAATGTGATTTTTAAGTTACCCAAATTAGTATGTTAGTTTTTGTCATATATGGTATCAAGAAGAGTAAGATGTGCCACTACTTTCTGGCCTTTTCTTTTGTGAGTCAATGCGACCCTTAAATCACAAAAATATATATGGGTGAAGCATTGTGTTTTCCACTATCGTGGAAAAACCTCTTATATTCATTAGGATATTAATCAAGTTTTGATGTATCAATATATTCTTTAACTGCTTTTGCTATTTACTATAGTAGAGAACAAATTTTTGGATATTTTCTGTCCTAGTTATAGGACATCTACTTTGTATAGGTAGTCATATTTACATGAGAGAGTTTTAGTAACGGTTGGAGACAAATTTAATTTTGCTAGAAATTTACATGGACTAGACATATTTGAAGAAGATAATAAAGGCTATGAGATTGACATATTCTTATTATTTTTTTGGATAATGAAGACTTGATGTATTTGTGCTACAGATCTAAGAAAAAACTAAACAAACTATTTGTTGTAAAATCTATCGAAAGTGACTATGACTCAAATATGTACAAGACTTTCGTTTTGATAATGAAAAATAAAGACCATGGATAGTTTTAAGGCTAACAACTTAGTACAAATTTGGTAATGACTTAAACATAAAGTTGCTATCGTACTAACAACAATATTAGATTTTATAAGAATACTTGATTCCTCCACCCCACTTGGTTTAGAGATGACTCATAAACCAAATATAAAAGGACAACATAGCACAGAGTGACAACAAGGGAATATTAACTAGGAAATAACAATGAAGCTATAATCTTTACAACATGAAAGATAGTTTCACATTCATGTAGCGGAACACCATATGAAATCAAAGCTCCAGTCGATACCATAAAGCATAAATTCTAACCTTTCAACATGATAGATGGTTTCACATCTATATAGGTGGAACGCCATATGAAATCAAAGCTTTTATCAACACCAAATATCATATGGCTATGCATCCTCCAATACCCATAGGATGGTTTGACACGAACAAAGACTTCTCCACCTCAATAGAATGGCTTGACTTTGCCATTCGTTGGACACAGTAAATCCATGGTAACCTAGTAAAATGTAATACCCCGCAAGTTTCTAAGCTAGAAAGTGTATAAGTAATCCTACGTATGAAATTTCCAATCCTGTGATTCATACTTGAGTACATAAATTAAAATGAATATCCTAGTGATAGGATAGCTTATGATGCATTAAGCATGTTCATATGAGTTACTTAAGGTAATACAAGATAAGATTTTTTTAATCCATCAAGTTTTAGTATTTGATTTTGCAAAGGTCATATTTGAATGAGTATAACCGGATGTTAATGTGGTATTTTGGCTAATTTAGACCCAATAAATTGTGGATAATTGAATTAGCTTTCGAACGATACCAATTTTACCTTAATCCAATACCCGAGCAAAAAGTTATATCCATTTTTGTGAGAGACAGTAAGCATAGGCGATTGGTTAGGCGCCGCCTAACACAATCATAGGCGATCGGTTAGGCGCTGCCTAACCTAGCTTAGGAAATCTCTTGGGTACCGCCTAAGTCAATTCCCGGTGTCAAAAACACTCTGTTTTGAGTTATTTTAAAGGTAATTAAGTCTTTAAACACTCCTTACACGTACCTAAACTTAACCCTACGAAATATATAGCTTCTAAGCAAATTAAAACCCTATTATCCTCTCAAAGCACATCATCCAAGAGCACTAAAAGAGAAAAACAACTAGGGTTGCATAATTAAGCTTGACGATTCCATTTCAAGAAAATTCTTTCGTCAATCATCAAGAATCTTCCTTCGAAGGTACGCATGAGTTGATTTATGGATCCCTTTCATCCATAAAGCTCAAAACCCTCTTTTTCATTATAAAGTATGATTTCTATGTTGTTGGGTGTTGATGATCATGTTGTTTATATTGGGTGATTCCCAAGATAAAATTTTTATATGTTTTTTTTTAATTTCATGATATCATATGAGTTGGAAATATGTAAATTTGGTTGTTCATGATGTATAATTGGATGATTTCACCTATGCTCATGATGTGCATGTAAGGTGTTTGATAAAATGCCTAAGAAACTATAAATCATGCAATATAGCTAAATTGTGACTAAGTGAAGGATTCATGATTTGCCCTTACGTTCTAATGACTTCTTTGTTGATAATGTGCCTTGTAAATGTTGTTGGAATACTCATGAACTATTCTTATGAAATTATGCTAGGTTTACTTGGAAATCCTACTTATGAACAAGATGTATGATAACCATGCAATTCACATGAACTTCCATACTATTGGTATGTGTTGCCAATATGATTATTGAATGAACATGATATTAAGATTGTGTAAGTACTTCCATGTGATATGAAATCCTTTCCATGAAATACATTGTTGATAACCATGCTTAGTATGAGATACATACTAATGATATTATAAATTATGGACGCTACTCTTATGATCAAGTAAGTCATGTGTGTCAGTTTCCTTCCATCGAGTCCTGGGGGTACTTGTACCCAAAAACTTTAGCTGTGTGCCTAGAGCCATATCATGTTTCATGATTTTCGAACTCAAGGTATGATTCCACAGACTTCTGTAAGTCATATGACTAAGGAAAACCTCATGATCTTTGTCAATTGTTAGATATGAGTAACATTCTGCCAGTCAATGGAATTTAGTAAGATTAAGTCATGCACAGTCAATTATTCATGTCCAGTCCCTCCAAAGGGTTGTAGAGGTTAGCACCGAGTGAACCCAAGGATGGAAACTCACCCTCCAATTCAGGGTGTGATTCTTAGTATTCATCCTTGTGTTCCAGAACTACGTAGCCAGCGTAGGTTGAGACATCTTAACCCGTCAGATTAGGGTTGATGAGGTGGATTAACCTGTCAGTTTAGGGTTCCCACTGTTTTGATTGAGTACCCGCTAGATAAGGGACACTCACAGGCTGTACTTACCCGTGGCACGATATTAAGACTCTTCTAGTCGAGGAAGATATTGAACCCCAGATTAGCCATAACGCCATACATGGGGCATGTCGGTTAAACACTACTTCCCACAATTTTAGTATCAGTCTCAGTAAAAGAACTCAGGGTATTCTTCAGATTTCAGTATATACAGGACTGTCTGATATAGTCTTCTATGTTATCAGTTTTATTATCAGTCATGACAGTTATCGGTAAGCCATGTATTAGCTTATAGGTCACGCTATCACGTATTCACGGTCCTAGTTTCTATATATGTGTGTTTGCACTCCCATGTTTATATTATTCATTCAGTGTTGTTCATGCATGAAACCCTTTATGTTCATCTATCGTGCTCGTATACACAGTACTCCAGTTGTACTGATGCATTTGCGCTATGGTGCTTTCTTTTCATGTTACACCATAGGTTTCGAGACACGAGCACTAGCCTAGCAGTAGCGGTAGCATTCCAATCGCAGTGACACAGTAAGTCCTCATTGATTCAAGGACAATATAATTTGATTCATTTATTTATTTCTTCAGTTAAGTTTTACGGAGTTAGTTGGAGAAATGTTCCTTCAACTCCTTATTTAGATAGTTTAGAGGCTTTCAGATTTATGTTAAGATTGAGTTGTTTTGGGTATTTTCACCCCCATGGTTTTATTCAGTTGAACCTTATCTCCTTACAGTTCTATGTATTCCACATTATTATATCATGATTTCTAGTATACAGGTACAAATATCAGTTATGGGTTAGCTTCTAGTCCCTCAGGGTCATGAGCACCGTGTAGCATTCAGGTTCAGTGAATCAGTGTGTTACAAACTTTGTATTAGAGCATAAGGTTCAATAGAGTCATAAGAAGTCTGAAAGCTGCATCCTCTAGAGTCTTGTACATGGGTATGTTGCGCGCCACATTTATGTGTGGGAGGCTATAAGATGTTTTAGTAATAGTCCCTTGTCTTCATTATTCATGTCTTACTAGTGAGCACAATGACAATTTAAACTCTTAGTATAATCCATTCTTCTCTTATTCTAGACCATGGCCCCAAAGAGAAAAAACCAGCCAGCTCCTCAGCCCAAAGATCCTTTGGGTAAACATGTTTCCCATGAGGAGTTTAGAGCCGCATTTACCACACTTGCTCAGTCCATGGCTGCACAAAATGAGCAGAAACTAGTCATTCCGACCAATCCAATGGCCAATCCCAAAGCATCTAGGGTTCGGGACTTCACCCGGATGAACCCTCCATCTTTCCATGGGTCTACGTCTGATGAAGACCCTCAGGAGTTCATTGATCAAGTCCAGAAGGTCATCGACATCATGGGTGTTACTTCTATTGATAGTGCTGAGTTAGCCACCTAACAGTTACAGGATGTTGCTCATGATTGGTACAAATAGTTAAAGTTTATGAGGTTAGATGATATAGACTCTATCAAGTGGGAGGAATTTGTCACGGCCTTCTTAGATAGATTCTTTCCCTAAGAGCTAAGGAAAGCCAAAGTTCTTTAGTTCATCAACCTCAGACATGGGAATATGATGGTTAGGGAGTATTCTCTTAGATTTACTCAGCTATCCAGGTATGCTCTTCATGTGGTTACAGATAATAGAGCTAAGATGAGCAAGTTTGTGTCAGGGGTCAACGATAGGATGGTAAATGAGTATAGGTATGTGATGTTGATTGGTGATAGGACCTTAGAAAGACTCATAACCCATGCCCAGGAAGTAGAAAAGCAGAATTTTAAGACTAGGGAGAGTCAAAACAAGAGAGCAAGGTCAGTAATTTCAACATCGCTCACCCCAAGTAAGATAGAGGAAACCGTTCACAGTTTTTCTCCAAGTCAACAGTTCCATCTCCTTTCTCTTCCAGCGCTCCAGTGCCAAAGTTCAGAGACGGCAATATAAATAAAGCACCAGGCTCTAAATCTCAGGGCAGTGTTAGCAGTGCCCGAGCGAATCCCCTTTCTTAGACTTATGGTAAGAACCACAAGGGCATTTCCAGAGCTGGTAGCAATGTCTATTTTGGTTATGTTAAGCTAGGACATAGGATTATAGAATGTTTGCATTCAAGTCTTCAGGGTTAGCAAAATTTTTGTACAGGTCAGTCCAGTCGCCTAAACCAGTAGGGTGCTATTTCTAGTGCTACCAGTGGGCAATGCCCAAATAGACTCTATGCTCTTCAGTCCTGGTAGGATCAGGAAAATTCTCTTGATATCGTTACTGGTACGTTAAATATTTTCCAAGTTCACATTTATAGTTTGCTAGACCCAGGTGCATCTTTGTCTTTTGTTACTCTATACATAGCAGGCGATTTGGGAATCAGTCCCGAAGTCCTAGCAGAGCCCTTCTTAGTCTCTACCCCAGTGGGTAAAACCATCATAGCTCTGCAGTATACAGGAACTGCCCGGTTATGATAGCTCTGAAATCCACATTAGCAGATTTAGTAGAGTTAGAGATGACTGATTTTGATGTCATTCTCGGCATGGATTGGCTTTATTCCTTCTATGCCACAGTCGACTGCAAAAATAGGGTAGTTCAATTTCAGTTCCCGAATGAGCTCGTCCTAGATGGATGGGTAGAATTTTAGCGTTTAGGGGTCAACTTGTTTCCTACTTTTGATCAAGAAAAATGATTTCTAAGAGGGGTATGTATCATCTCGTGTATGTTAAAAATTCTAGTTCGGAATATCCCAGCCTCGAAACAGTTCCTGTTGTTAATGAATACTCAGATGTCTTTCCCGAAGATCTTCCAGGCATTCCTCCCGAAAGGGAAATAGACTTTGGCATAGACCTTCTTCTGGATACTCAGCCTATTTATATTCTGCATTATAGAATGGCACCAATAAAACTCAAGGAACTGAAAGATCAGTTGAAGGATCTCATAGATAAGGGATTCATCAGACCCAGCATTTCCCCATGGGGTGCACCAGTATTATTCATGCGCAAGAAAGATGATTCTCTCAGGATGTGTATTGATTACAGTTAACTCAACAAGGTTATGGTCAAGAATAGATATCCTCTTCCCAGGATTGATGATCTATTCGACTAACTTTAGGGTGCCAGTTACTTCTCCAAGATAGACCTCAGATCAGGCTATCATTACCTCAGAGTTAGACAAGGCAATATTTTGAAGATAGTTTTCTATACTTGGTATGGTCACTTTGAATTTTTAGTCATGTCATTTGGTCTTACCAATGCCCCCGCAGCTTTCAGGGATTTGATGAACCGTGTGTTTAAGAAATACTTGTACATGTTTGTCATAGTCTTCATAGATGATATTCTGGTCTATTCTCGCACAGAGCGCGATCATGCAGACTATTTCAAGATTGTTCTTTAGACTTTCAGGAATAATCAATTATTCGCTAAGTTCAGCAAGTGCAAATTTTGGCTAAGATCAGTAGCATTCCTTGGACTTATTGTTTCCGATGATTAAATTAGAGTAGATCCTCAGAAAACTGAGGTAGTAAGAAACTAGCCTAGACCCATATCTCCATCAGATATTAGAAGAGTCTTGGGTTTGGCTATTTATTACAGAAGCTTTGTCAATAGATTTTCCTCTATTGCATCTCCCATGTCTAGATTCACTCAAAAGAAGATTAAGTTTCAGTAGTCAGATTCATGTGAGAAGAGCTTTCAAGAGTTGAAGACTTAGCTCACCTCCGCTCTAGTTCTTGCTATTTCAGATGGTTCAAATGGTTTTGTAGTCTATTATGATGCATCCAAAGTGGTTTTAGGCTGTGTCCTCATACAGCATGGTAAGGTCATATCCTACGCCTCCAGATAGTTAAAGCCATATGAGAAGAATTATCCTACTCATTATCTTGAATTAGCAGCAGTAGTTTTTGCCTGAAAAATTTGGAGGCATTATCTCTATGGAGTTCATGTAGATGTCTTCACAGATCATAAAAACCTCCAGTATGTCTTTTCCTAGAAATATCTCAATCTTCGCCAAAGAAGGTGGTTAGAGCTCTTGAAGGATTACGACATGAGTGTTCTTTATCATCCGGGGAAGGCCAATATTGTGGCCGACGCTCTCAGTCGACTCTCCATGGGTAGTATTACTCATGTTGAGGATAATAAGAAAAAGATGCCAGACTAGGCATTCGCTTAGTCGATTCTTCAGAGGGTGGTGTATGTGTTCATAGTAGTTTAGAGTCATCTCTAGTTTTAGAGGTGAAAGAGAAATAAGAATGGGATCCAAGCCTTGTCAAGCTCAAAAAGAGTCAGTTCAGAATTAGAATGTTGAGGTTTTCTCCCAAGGAGGAGATGGTGTTCTTCATTTTCAGGGTAGTCTATGTGTTCCAGGTGTAGATGAATTGAGGCAAAGAATACTTATAGAAGTGCATGGTGCGCGATACTCTATTTATCCAGGGGCCACTAAGATGTACCGTGACATGCGGGAGATCTATTGGTGGAGTAGGATGAAGAGAGATGTTGCAAAGTTTGTGGCTACATTCTCTTTATGTTAGTAAGTTAAGATACAACATCCAAAACCTAGTCGTTCCATGCAAGAGTTCACCATTCCTACTTGGATGTGGGAAGAAGTTAACATGGACTTCGTGACAGGTTTGCCTAGAACTCGTCATTAGCATGATTTTGTCTGGGTCATTATAGATAAAATGACCAAGTCAGCTCATTTCCTTCCTGTTCGTACTTCTTATTCCACCAAGGATTATGCCAAACTCTATATTAGGGAGTTAGTCAGGTTACAAGGTGTTCCACTATCTATGATCTTAGATAGAGGTACCCAGTTCACTTCTCACTTTTGGAAAGCATTCCAAAAGGGTCTCAGTACCTAAGTCCATCTTAGTACACCATTTCATCATCAGACAGATGGTCAAGTAGAGAGGACCATTCAGACTCTTGAAGATATGCTAAGGGCGTGTGCAATTGACTTTAAGGGAATTTGGGATAACCACTTACCTTTGATTGAGTTTGTATACAACAATAGCTATCATTCTAGTATTTAGATGGCTCCATTCGAAGCTCTCTATGGTAGGAGATGTAGATCTCTGATTGGTTGGTTCGAAGTTAGTGAGGCCTCAATCATAGGTCCTGACTTAGTATTCGACGCCTTAGAGAAAGTTCAGTTGATCAGAGAGAGACTCTGTCCTGACTTAGTATTCGACGCCTTAGAGAAAGTTCAGTTGATCAGAGAGAGACTCTGGGCTTCTTAGAGCTGACATAAGTCCTATGTAGATGTTCATAGAAAGGATCTCGAGTTCGCAGCCAATGACTATGTCTATCTTAAGATCTCTCCCATGAAGGGAGTGAAGAGGTTTAGCAAGAAAGGGAAACTCATTCCTCGGTATGTCGGTCCTTTCTGAATTTTTTTTCGCTTCAACAACGTAGCTTATGAGCTTGAGTTGCCTTCAATTCTAGCCTCACTCCATCCAATCTTCCATGTCTCTTTGTTAAAGAAGTACATAGGTGACCCAGTAGTTGTTGTCCCTATTCAGAGCATCAAAATTCAGAACAGCCTCTCTTATGAAGAGATTCCAGTTGAAATCTTATATTATCAGACTCATAGATTGAGCAACAAAGAAGTCCCTCTATTCAAAGTTCTTTGGCAAAATTAGTCTCATGAGGGAGCTACTTGGGAAGCAGAAGCAGATATGCGTACCAAATATCCTCACCTCTTCCCTGCCAATTTAGATCAAGCTCAAGGAAATAGATATCCTTAATCTTATTTAGTTTACGTTCATTTTTCTAGGATAAACTTGGTACCTATTAACCATTTCATACTCAGTCATGCATTCATGTGTCAGTTGTCCGTGCATTAGATATGCACGAGTTTAATATGTTTATCATATCAGTCATGAGATTAAGCTGCAGTTCTTCCTGTTTAGTTCAGATTCTATTGTCTTGTATCCCTTCTCAGTAAATTCTCATTCGAGGACAAATGTTCCCAAGGGGGACATATTGTAATACCCCGCATGTTTCTAAGCTAGGAAGTGAATAAGTATTCATACGTATTAAATCTCCTATACTGTGATTCATACTTGATTACATGTAATACCCCGCATGTTTCTAAGCAAGGAAGTGAATAAGTATTCATACGTATGAAATCTCCTATACTGTGATTCATGCTTACGATACATTAAGCATGTTCATATGAGTCACTTAAGGTAATACAAGCTAATAGTTTTTAAATCCATCAAGTTTTAGTGTTCAATTTTTCAAGGGTCATATTTAAACGATCATAACTCGATGTTATTGTGTTTATTTTAGCTGATTTAGATACACCAAATTGTAGAGAATATAATTAGCTTTCCAACGATATCTATTTCTCCTTAATCTAATACCCGAGCAAAAAGTTATGCCCATTTTCGTGAGACACTGAAAGCATAGGCGATTGGTTAGGCGCCACCTATCCTAACTTAGGCAATCACTTAGGCACTACCTAAGTCAATTCTAGGTGTCAAAAACACTCTGTTTTGAGTTATTTTAAAGGTAATTATGTCTTTAAACACTCCTTACATGTCCCTAAACTTAACCATATGAAATATATATCTTTTAAGCATATTACAACCCAATTATTATCTCAAAGCTCATCATCTAAGAGCAATAAAACAGAAAAACAACTAGGGTCAAATAATTAAGCTTGAAGATATGATGTCAAGCAAATTCCTCCGTCAATCATCAAGAATCTTCCTTCTAAGGTATGTGTGAGTTGATTTATGGATCCCTTTCATCGATAAAGCTCAAAAACCCTCTTTTTCATTATAAAGTATGATTTCAATATTGTTGGGTGTTGATGATCATGTTGTTGATATTGGGTGATTCCAAAGATGGAATCTTTATATGTTTTCTTGAATTTCATGATATCATATGAGTTGGAAACATGTAAATTTGGTTGTTAATGATGTATAATTTGATAATTTTACCAATACTCAAGATATGCATGTAAGATGTTTAATAAAATGCCTAAGAAACTAGAAATCATGCAATATAGCTAAATTGTGACTGAGTGAAGGATTCATGATATACCCTTACGTTCTAATGACTTCTATGTTGATAATGTGCCTTATAAATGTTGTTGAAATACTCATGAACTATTCGTATGAAATTATGATATGTTTACTTGCAAATCCTACTTATGAACAAGATGTATGATAACCATGCAATCCACATGAACTTCCATACTATTGGTACGTGTTGCTAATATGATTATGCAATGAACATGATATTAAGATTGTGCAAGTACTTTGATGTGATATGAATTCCTTTCCATGATATACATTGTTGATAACCATTCTTTGTATGAGATCCCTACTTATGATATTATAAATTATGGACTCTAATCTTACGATCAAGTCAGTCATGTGTATCAGTTTCCTTCCATCGAGTCCTGGGTGTACTTGTACCTAAAAACTACAGATGTGTGCCTAGATCCATGTCATGTTTCACGATATCCGAACTCAAGCTATGATTCCATAAACTTCAGTCAGTCATGTGACTCGGGAAAACCTCATAGTCTTAGTCAGTTGTCAAATATCAGTAACATTCTGCCAGTCAATGGAATTCAGTTAGATTAAGTCATGTAGAGTCAATTATTTATGTCCAGTCCCTCCATATGGGAGTAGAGGTTAGCACCGAGTGAACCCAAGGATGGGAACTCACCCGACAGTTCAGGGTGTAATTATTAGTAGTCATCTTTGTGTTCCAGAACATCGTAGCTAGCATAGATAGAGACATCTTAACCCATCGGATTAGGGTTGATGAGGTGGCTTAACTCATCAGTTTAAGGTTCCCACCATTCTCATTTAGTACACGCCTAATAAGGGTCACTCACAGGCTGTCCTTACCCATGGCATGGTATTGACACCCCTCCAGTCGGTGTAGAGATTAGACCTTACATTAGCTATAACGGCATACATAGGGCATGTCGATTAAACACTACTTCCCACAGTTTCAGTATCAGTCTCAGTAAAAGAACTCAGGGCATTCTTTAGATTTTAGTATATATAAGACTGTCAGATAGAGTCGTCCATGTTATCATTTTCAGTATCATTCATGATAGTTATCAGTAAACCATGTATTAGCTTACATGTTATGCTATTATGTATTCACAGTCCTAGTTTATATATATGTGTGTTTACACTCCCACGTTCATATTAGTCAGTCAGTGTTCTTCTTGCATTAAACCCTTTATGTTAAGACTACATTCGTCGTATACTCAGTACTCCACTTGTAATGAAGCATTTTCACTATAGTTCTTTCTTTTCATGTTACACCATAGGTTTTGAGACACGAGCTCCAGCCCAGCAGTAGCGGTAGCATTCCAGTTGTAGAGACACAATGAGTCCTTATTGATTTGAGGACAATATGATTTGATTCATTTATTTATTTCTTCAGTTCAGTTTTACAGAGTTAGTTGGAGATATGTTCCTTCAACTCCTTATTCAGATAGTTTTGAGGCTTTCAGACTTATGTTTAAATTTACGTTCAGATTGAGTTGTTTTGGGTATTTTCACCCACATGGTTTTATTCAGTTGCATCTTATGGCCTTACAGTTCTATGTATTCTGCATTATTATATCATTATTTGTAGTATACAGGTAAAAATATCAGTCATAGGTTAGCTTGTGGTCCCTCAGGGTCATGAGCACCGTGTAGCATTTCGGGTCAGTGAATTGGGGTGTTACAAACCAATACAATTTATGTGATATAAATAGGATTTTTGAGTCTATACCATGTACTTTATCTCCCTAAAGCATTAGCAAAACAAAGATGTACTAAGTCATTCCTTAGATTTACATGATTAAAGAAAGAAAAGAAAGTAAATCAGAAAGATCTCATACAGATCAAGAAAATTTCATTTCATAAACATGGAAAGGACTTAAAAATCTATGTCATATAGTAAACACAAATTTAGTTTCATAATCATGGAATGTACTTTAGAAGTACATGTTCCATGCATAATAAGTAGACTTGCCTAGGTGTTTTTTTACCCCACTACTCCAACCTAAAGAGTTGAAGTACCCATCTCTTTGGAATAGAGGAGAAAAATATAGAACTTAGCCAATAATATTTTATTGATATTATTAAACATTGGAAGACAAATTTTTAGGTGGAGAATGGTATCCAAGTTGAGAGGCTAATCTCTAAATGGAGAATGTGATGATCTTTAGCTAAAGGCCTATGCTTCCTTTCATATGAGAAGGAAGTGTTATTACATATAAACTTTAAATAAAATAAAATATCACACATGGTCCACTATTCTAAATATAGAAAATTCCTATCCTATCTTTT
>NW_025831345.1:62031-86698 GCF_002878395.1 Capsicum annuum | reverse complement strand
GATTAATAGCTTTATAGAGTACATTGCTACTCTTAAGTAAGGAAACAGCATGAAGGAGACTAATATTCTTCATACATTTCTTAACAACCACTTTTCATTTGAAGACGTCCATATTGATATTGTATTGGTTTTGGATAGAGGTAAGAGTTCATGGTTAAGGTATTATGGTGAAACAATGAAACACTTGTGTCTTATGACCTTTGTAGTCTCCTTGTTTCATAAGTCTTCTTATAGCAAACACTTTTATATGGGGTAAGATGAATTCATTTTTTTGAAAACAAAGGATCGTTTGTTGTATGTAAAATATGTAGCACCTTGTCATGGATGTGTTTTTTTTAACCCCTATACTAACCCTCATTCATCGAGGATGTATGGTTGGATGTTCATCTCTTTTTCATTAATGTTGTAGATTTATGGATGAATTTTCTTTAATAAGGAGAAGATGAGACAATCCGAATTACCATCGGATCTTTGGAGACGATACTTATTTTTCAAGAGGGCATTTGATGACTAATAACGCTCAACTTACATGTAGTTTTAAGTGCAAGGCAGTCGTAGTCAATATAATAACCCAACAAGAGTCAGGGTCGAATCCATGAGGAACAATGTGAGTGAAGAATGGGTAAGTTCGAAATAAAAGTACTTATTAAAGTCAAAATTAAGATACAAAGACTTGGGGTTTTTAAATGTGTTCAAAGATACGATTAATTTTGGGATTCTAAATGACTAATTCAAGACTATGAATAATTAGAGTATAATCAATTAAGAAAGGATCTTAGGATTATGATTTTCTAAGGGAAAGTTATGCATAAGAACATGATGATTTAGTGAACATTCTAATTGTTAATGATATGGGAGGCTAGGTCGAAAGTCCTTGAGGCTAGTTTGTCAGCAAAGAATGGAAGATGTAACTCATTGACCTTTTCGAGTACCTAACGAGTATATCAATTAAAGCCACCCAACACCTCACTCGAGCATCCCTATTTCTAGTAATATACCCAAAATATAGCCTACTCTCTATTCACCGTTATTACTAAGATTGCAAAAAGATTATAATCTACATCCATAATTATCCACTATTCCCTTGATCTCCATAGCCCTCTTTAAATGATATCATGGCTTCCAAAAGTACACCCAACCCCCTATTTTAAGGATGTTTTAAGCTTTCAAGAGTTTGGGGTTTTCACCCACAAACCCATTCTGGCTATTTGGGGCTTTCACCCATAAAACCAAACTAATTAAACCAAGCAATAGTAGAACCCATCATCAACAAACTAGTATCTGAAAAAAATACATCACAACCCATAAACAAATTGCACCCTAGTCTAACATAATCCCAAGAGGAAGAACTAGCAACTCATAAAGATAATGAACAAAAATATACCAAAATCTCCATCAATTTGATTCATGAAAAATTAAAAGAATGCAAACCACACTTTAAATTCAATAAAATCCTCAATGGGATTTTGCGGTTCTTCACTTTTGAGTTTCTTAAATTAATTCTTGCCTCAAATTAGTATAAATTCAAGCTCTAAGATCCAAGTGATTAATCCTAAACTAAGGATAGAATAATAACTAAGATAAAAGATACGTGAAGAATGAGCTAAAAATCCCTATTTTAGCCTGAATTCCACATTTTCCAAATATTACAAAAATTCCTTTCAAACTTTTCTGCTCTACTATGATCGCCATCCCTTGACTGCGATCGAGATAGTCATATCGCGATTGCCCTTTGTTTGACTTATTGACCGAATGTGATCGTGACCCTCATTCCGCAATAGTGGTAATTGACGGTCAAATCTTAGACTTGTAATTTTAGCTTTTGTTTTTCTTTCTCACACTTTTTCTCTTTCACCTTCTCCATAACTCATTTTTATCAAGTTTCCTTGCTTATCTTCTCATTGTAATTTTTACCTACACAAATAGATATTAATTAAGAAAGTAAGAACAAATCAATAAAAAAGCATGATAATTTAGGATTAAAAAATGCTAGTAAGTAATCAAATCGACTACTCAGTCATACCTACTCTTCTTGAAAACATAACACATAAACGAAAAAAAGAACATAAAATCCTAATATATGAACCATAAACAAAACATAAAAAACTAAACATATGGGTTCTCTAGATAGTGATCAAGGGCATAGAACGCAGGAAATACACGCTTGAGTTTGCAACTACCCCCACGCCCACAAATAAAAGCATGCATTTTCTTCAATGTGTTATTATAGAACCTTAAGAACAACGATGAGGACCTACCTACAACGCCTTAAGAACTTGTGTCATAAGCAACTGATTGTGATACTTCATCATCAGCGATAGGAACATCAACAATAGAACCAAGTTCCACTAATGTATCCATAATAGTGTTTGGTGGAATAAAGTACTCCCCAACAGTCTCAGAAGGTCCACTTGTAGAGGCGCCCCTAAATCTAGTCCGTAGTGCCCCTTCTCGTGGCTTACTAGTCTTTTTTGACTTTCCTAGTGCTTATTTCCTTTGTTTTCTCTCCTTCATCTTATTTTTCCTTTGAATCCTCTTCTGCTCGTCAGTCTAACTTCTTTTTCTCTTTTCTTTGCCTTTTTTATCAATTGGTTCATCTTCATAATTGTAATACCCCGTATATCTCAAGCCTTATTTAGGTCTAAGTACATGAGTATTCCTACCTAAAATTTTTAAAATACTCTGTATTTTTCAGTTTAGATCTTACCAATATGTAGGAAAGTTAGTCAGCTTCCCAACTATATAAACTTCGCCGAAATCCATTACTCGAGTGAAGAGTTAGAGCCATTTTTGTAATACAGTGTACCAAATTAGCACCCAATGTATTGCAGAGACCAGCCAAGTGGCAATGGTTATTTTCAAGTAAGCCAATTCAATACCACCGTATCGCGCCACCAGCCAATTTTCCAATTGTCATTTTCACGTATTCCATCACGATCATGGTGCTCGCGCCAAGGGTAAAATTTACATACAAAAGGGTATTGCAATTCCATTGCATCGAATAGCTAGTTTGCAGTTGTCAGTTTCCAGTGACACGACGTGATAGCACCGCATCGCACCAGGTGCCGAAATGGAGTTTTCAGTGACAATATTTAAATCTTTCGCAAGGGTAATTATGTATTTTTCCATAACCCAAATCAGCCTTTGACATAGGACTTACCCCTAATTAACCTATTCATATCATTATTCAACCAATTTTCCCCCAAATTAAATCATTCTTTATCATGAGGCAAAAACCCTAATTTCAAAAATCAAGGCTAACTTTCACTAATTTCTCCAAGAACCCTCAAGAATTAACATTCCAAGGTATGCTAGGCATTCATCTATGGGTTCCTTTCACCCATAGAGTCCAAAAATCTATTTTTTAAAATAACAACATTGTTGATTTATGATTTACAAGCTTGAAATTGAATTGTATTCATGTTCATGACATTAATTGAGTTTCAATCTATGATTAATTGTGGTTTCCCTGATATTGAAATAGCATATATATTGAATTGTGTATTTTCCATGTTAAATCCTTGAATTTACAAGTTTGGACATTGTAGTTGAAATTTTTATATGATATTGATGATTATGTGCATTAAGTTGTGCCCCCCAAGTGTTTGATAGAATGTCCATGTGATTTAAATAGTGAAATCATGACATGCTAGTATATGTACAAGCTTATTCTCAACATGTGTTTGATAAAGTGTCTCTATAAATGAATTATGGACAAATGTATATTGTTATGTTTCGTAATATCATGCTATGCTCTACTTTTCATGCTATCGAGTCTTGAGGGTATTTAATACCCAAAAATCTAGTTGTTTACCTAGATCTATAGTAGTTATAGAATAGTATCAGTCATGTCACGATCAGTAGAACTCAGTCAGTTACAAAACTCAGTAGTACTCAGTTAGTGAAAGAACTAAGAAAAAGATAGTATCAGTCCAGTATAGCTCAGTATAATCAGTTTAGGGTCTATATAGTTAGGAGTAGGATTCAGCACCGAGTGAGCCTAGAGATGGGGGCTCACCTACTAATAAAGGGTGTAATCCTTAGAAGTAGTGCTTGTATTCCAGAACTATGTAGACAACATAGGTTGAGAAATCAACCTGCCAGTTGAGGTTGATGAGGTCTTTTACCTGGCCAATTGAGGGTTCAACTATTCTAATTAGAGTACTTTCCAGATGAGGGTAACTCTTCAACTTATCTTTACCCGTCTAGGATTATAGGTTGGACCCCTATTACCTTATTTGGGGCATGTTAATTAGATGATTACTTCCTATAATTTAAGTTTCAATCTCAGTATAGAACTCGGTTTAGTTCTACAGAATCAGGAATTTCAGACACACTCAATCAACATCAGTAACTCAGTTATCAGCAATCTCAGATATCAGTTATAAAGTTATCTAAACTCAGTACTCAGCTTCAGTAAAATCACAGATATAGTATACATAAACGTATATGCACAACATTGCATACCCTTTCTTTATGATATGATGTGATATATCATAGGTTCAGATGCTTAGGTTCCTGACCGCGCATAAGCAGATTTAGTTATTAACAACAGTTTTAGTAGTGAGTCCTCATCTATTGAGGGCATGCTTTTATTATAATAGTCGGAGTTAGTAGGGGGCTTGCCCCATCAACTCCATCTGCAACAGTTCAGTTAGAGTCTTTTCAGACTAAATTATCAAACAATATTTAGTTCTACAAATTATTATTATAGTTTATATTCTTTATCAGTGTTTTCAGATTTGAACCTTATGGAAATTCAACCCATTTTCTACATTATTTTTAGTATTATTATTCAGTGATCACAGCACATATGAGTCATGGGTTAGCTATTGGTCCTTCGGGATTGTAATCACCGTGTAACATACTAGGTAGAGCTACTTCTGCCTCCTTTCCTACTCCTTGCTCCATACCACTAACATATTTTTGCATAGATGGTTGTTCCATTTCTGCACTCTTCTTTTCTAAACCTCCTAACTCCTTTGAAACCACTAGGGATTCATCAACTATCTACTCACCAAATACAGATTCGGATCATCACCCGATAATCTACCAAAAAGTCCTTTCATGTTGAGCAGTTGGATCATAGTGCTAGTGATATTGAATTTCACACCAGGAACTAGTGGTAGTGGAATGATTGCTCCAGTAGCTTTTTCCCCATCTAAATCATCCTCATCCTCATCATCTAGGTCGAATTGCACCATAGGCTATTGATGCATTCTACCTCTTGCTTGGATATTTATATTTGCTGGTATAATATTTTCACCACATTACCTATTTATAGGATCAAAGAACTCATCATCTCCAAAATCCTCATCATCCACATTGGGTACCCACCTTGGTAACCCAATATTTTGTTGGTTCACTTGAGAATTCAGTAAAGTGGCCAGTCTTGCATCGTCTTGTTGTTTAGCCATACTTCTAATTCTCTGAGGTTCTGGGTTTAAAGGTAATTATAGTCCTCCTAATCTTCAAGTTTGCGGCATGCACAATAACTATCTTGTAAATATCAAAAACAAAAAATTATAGTAAAATTGGGATACTTAATTAAGAGTCAATTAACACTGATATACTTAATTGACAACTATATTCCTTGGCAATGGCGCCAAAATTTGATACGCCCAAATTATATCTCTCTTATAAGATAGTAACCGGTCGACGTCAAATATATAACCAACTTGGTTGGGGTCGAATCCCATAGGGAATAGGGTGTTAATTAAGACTATTTGTGATTTAACCGACTAATAGTCGATAGTTTCCTTTAAAAGGTGGGGTTTTATCAATCAATCTATCATTAACATTTTAACTTGGTTTAGTAACTCAAAGTTAAAGTTGCAGTATTTAAAATCAAGGATGTAGTATAACTAGAGTTGTGGTAACTATGACTATAAATCTTCATTGAATAATAGTTGTGGTATTGGATTCTCATGAATTATGGGAAACACCAAATTATCATTTTCGACATCCTATCGAAGTGTTTTTCAACCTACCTATATGTTGAGTTCCCTAATTTTTTCAAACTTAGGAAATTATCTTTCAAAATCCTCTTTGATAATTCACTACTTTTAGTTGATTTCTAAGTTTGAGCAAAGCAACACACAACAAGTTCTATTGTTTGCAATAACAGAAAACATGTAACACAACAGAATTATCAAGATGATTCCTATAATTATTTGAATTTACCCAGTTATTAAATCAACAAAGTATTATCATAGCTCCCATAACTCTAGTTGTGGGATTTAATTGCTTATGAAATTAAAAGTGAAATCATAGATTAAATCCACAATTCAAATTAATTAAACTTACTAAATATGAAATCAAATGTTGTTCCTTTCAAAGATTCACCAGGAATTTCCCGAAACTAAACCAAAATTCAAAATCAAATTCAAAACTTAAGAGCCTAAAAAGATGTAAACTCATCTTTTGAATATGCTTAAGATCACCCATGAAAACCATAAAGCCTGCTATAAATACCTATAGCTTTCAAAATTTGAAATTCAAAACCCATAGTTTTTACACCATCATGGACGATAAGTTTGATAGATTGTCAACTTGTTGACAACTTGTCAACCAAGTCATCAACTTGAGTCTTTAATAGCTATAATATATTTATAGGATATGACTACTGTGACATCTTTTCAACACGTTGATGACTTGTCAACCAAGTCATCAACTTCATTCTACAATCTCTCGATAGATGACGACTAAGGTGACAACTTATAAAAATATTGATGACTTAGTATCCAAGTCATCAATTATCTACTTCTGCAGCTAACATTTTGTGCTAGACTAATGACTACTCTGATACCTTTTCACTTTGTTGACAAATTGTCACATAAGTTGTCAATTGAAAACTTCAACACTTTGTTTTTGATTTGTCATCTCTATTACACCAAAAATGTCTTCTGTGTCGTTATTTTCTTAGGTTTTCATACATCTTGAGTTTTCCTACAAAATGACATGAAATACAATAAAAAACAATAATTGTACTTGAGAACATACAATTATTCCTATTTCGAAGCCTCAAATATGATAACACAAAGCTAGCATACCAGAAATGCTAATGAAGATTGAATGAATTAGTAAAGGTCTTGATGGCTTAATGTATGAACTAATAGGCCAAGAGTTCAAATGTTGGCTAATAATTGTAGTGAAATGGCTAGTGGTTCGACTCCCTAGTATAATGAAATGTCTTGTGATTCGAGTCCCTCGCCCAATAAAATGACTAGTAGTTTAAGTCCCTAGTCCAATGAAATGGATTGTGGTTTGAGTCCCTCACCCAATAAAATGCCTAATATTTCAGGTCCCTATTCCAATGAAATAGATTAGGGTTTGAATCGCTCGCCCAATGAAATGACTAGTGGTTCAAGTCCCTAGTTTAATGAAATGGCTTGTGGTTCGAGTCCCTCGCCCAATGAAATGACTAGTAGTTTGAGTCCCTAGTTCAATTAAATAGAATGTGGTTCGAGTCCCTAACCTAAAGAGATGTATTGACTTTAAGATACCTCATCTAATGAAATGACTAGTGGTCTAAGTCCCTAGTCCAATGAGTTGACTAGTGGTTTGAGTCCCCAGTAAAGGTATTGATTAGTGGGTCGAGTCCTAAGTCTGATGAGATGACTTTTGGTTCGAGTCCCTTAATTGATTGAATTGGTTAAATTGGTTAATTGGTTGACTTAGATAAATTGGTTAGATTGGTTGAGTTGTTTGGTGTTCAGATCTCTATTGACTAAGGTAATAGAGATGTTTAAGATTATGAAATTGGTAATATGGAAGATTGAAAGTTCTTCACTCCATGATTTGAGAACATATGTTATGACTTGATCAATGGTTTGGAACGTTGTGTAACTATTTGTATATGTATCTTTATATATGCCTATACTTGTGTTGATATGATTATATATATTGATTTTACTTTGATTGAAAAAATGTGCTATTTTATCCTTATCTTTAGGTGTCATGACCTGATATCCTCCGGTCATGATGGCGCCTACCATAACCCACCAGTAGGCAAGCCAACTCGTAGTATCGAATGACTAGTAATGAACTTCTCAATAATATAAGGAAAAGAATGTGGAATATATGAAACAAATACCAATACATAGAAGAATCCCAAAACCTAGTGGTACCAGTACAAGATCTTTTAATATAAGAAGAGTACAAAAGCAAAATATCAAGAGAAATACACTAATACATCTTATCTAAAAATATGAATTGGAGACTAATCTAATACATAAGAGAGAGATAAGTAATACTCCAAGCATTAGGAGCTTACTCTGTATCTCTAAACCAATTTTGCTCCGCACGATGGACACATCAATGAAAATAACCCATACTATGATCTGCAGGCTACAAAAGTGTAGTATGAGTAACAAATAAGTGGTACTCACTAGGCTACTGCCAATTGAGCTATAAAGATAAAGAAGATATATACAACATATAAAGATAATGAAAACTACACCCAAGAGTCAAGAATTATATAAAAAGTCAATGAGATAATAAGGAACAACTATTCTATTGATGTCCAAGAGTCTAACATAATAAAACTAAGGAAGTATTAGGGTGAACTATCTTATTCCAGCTATAATCAATTTACGTTGATGTTATACCGTATATGTAATCCCCCGATCATTTCTTAAGCCTAAATCTATCTTTTGAGTGGATATGTATGACTTCCAAAGTGATTTATGTTTGAAACATATTGAATTTCCATAATTTCAACTTTTTTTTCATGTATATAATTGAATATTCTTTCCATCGATACTAATTTCATCAAAATCGGACATTAGACGAGGGAGTTATGATCGTTTTACTAAACGTTATTGGATCGCCCAGGCCTGATGGTCGACCTGGCAGATCGTCAGATCCTTGGTGGACCATCAAGTGTCCTGTCAGGCAAAGGTACTGACCCCTCTTCATGGTCACCATGTGAATTCAAAGATGGTGGACCATAAAAAAGTTGACGGACTGTTAAGGGGTCCGTCAGGTCGAGACAGAATGTCTCATTTCTGGTCCTCGAGTAATGGACGACTTGGTAGACCATCAGTTTCCTGATGGATCATCACTTCGACTATCACGTTAAGGCAGAACGTTCCAGTTTTGTCACTTGAATGATGGACGATCCGGTGGACCATCAGGAGACTTGACAGACGTCAGATCAACCGTCACAGGCCCTGATCAACGAATTTCATCTTTTTCAAAAAAGGTATTTTGGTCATTTCCTCCCCATATGATATTGTTTATATATTTTAGTAGATAATAGCCATTCATTTTTCTCCTTTCCTCTTCCAAGAAACATGTAGAAATTAGGGTTTCTTCCAAAACCCAAAAAATCAATCTTCTTTCAAGAAATTCAAGGATCTTCCATAGATTTCTCCAAGTTGTCCAAGAATTAAGCTCCTCTAGTCAAAGACATCAAGGATCCTATCTAAAAATTGTAAGGAAGAAGTTCCAAACAAGTTTTTACATCTTCAAAATTATAATCCAAGGTATGTGAGGCTTGAACAAGAACACTCCTTTCGTTCTTATGCCTAAAGATTTACTTTCTATTATTGATTTATATGATTTTGCAAGTGGGTTTATACCCAAATTTCTTTATTTATGATATATGAGATTTGAGTTGAATAAGTTTGATATTTATGATTATTTCACCATCATGTTTCTTAAATTGAGAATTTATTCCATGAATTGTATATTGTCGTTACATATTGATGATTTCTAAGCTATTTAAGACAAGTGTCATGAGTTATGTCTTTCCATGAGAAATTTAACTATTGAATATATATATATATATATATATCTATATTTGAGATTGCAAGTCAAGAATGAGTCCTATGATGTTTTCTTGAAGTTTTTGATATTTGAAAATGATTCGAAAAGTAAATGTAGTTGATATTGAGAAAGATTGTGTTGGGTTGAGTCGGGTTAGGAATCCACAATATGTTTATGATTTGCAGATGATATATATATATATATATGTTTTGGTCTTTAAAATAGATCCGTGAGTTGATATTGATTAAGGTGGATTTTCTAACGCGTTTTGAGCTGAGTATGGGAGGAGTATTTAGCACCGAGCGAGAAATGTGGTATTTCCCCAAACCTATGTGCCATCACAGGATTTATATGGATAATTGTGGGCCAAAGGCTGAGTATGGGATTGTGATAAGGAGATTGAGGTTATACTCCTTGTCAAGAGTACAACACCCCCGCCAATGTGGGGTTCTCTCCTTAGAAGGGAACAACGTTAGACTCCATGCGGCTCACATGGTGTAGTTATATCGGTTATAAGAAAATACCACGTCCATAATTATCTAAGTACCATGTGTTACTGAGTCACTCTAACTCATAAGTCAAAGAGTTTGAGTTGAGTTAAATGATTTATGAGATTTATGAAGCATATGTTGTTACTGATGACTTCCGGAAATGATATTTTAAGTAATTCAAGCGAAGAGAGTTCTTATTGTCAGCATGCATGATTTTCAAATACATTTATGATATTTTTTAAAATGTTACATCCACTCCCACATACTCAGTACATTCCTAAGTACTGACTCTTATACTCTTTTGTACTCTATATTTCTTTAAGATATAGGTTCAGGTGCTCAGTCTCGACAGCAACACTGATCTTTGAGTACCTTCATCTATATTTCTACGGTTGGTGAGTCCTCATGGTTCAAGAACCTATCTCTAATTTTGTCTTATTAATAGATGGTTGTTTACTTTCAGTTCAGTATGAGTCAGTTGGGGATCTTTCCTAATGGGTCCTCAGTTTTATGTAGTAGAGGCTTTGTCAGACTAATGTACCAGTGTGTACAGAGATTTTAGTATTTTGTTTGTACAGGGTAGTATTACTTCGTGTTTCAGTATGTTCATGACATGGTTATTCCTCTTTATCTTAGCATGATTTGTGCTATAATGAGTTTTGGAAATGATGAGAAGCTTAGAGGGTTAGCTTGAGGACACAGGTGGCCTTGAGCACCATGTGACATCTTGGCACCATGTTATAATGAGTCTTGATATTTCCTTAAAGTTATTGATGTTACCATGACTTAATGAATTGATACATCTTACTATTGAGAAAGATTGTTTTATTATGAGTCCAGTTACGAATCCATAGTTATATATGATTTACCGACAAGATATACATATATTTTTGTTTTGGTCTTTCAAATAGACCCATGAGTTGATATTGAATTTAGTGTATTTCCTAATGCGTTTTGAGCTAATTTTGGGAGGAGTATTTAGCACTAAGCGAGATATATGGTATTTCCCTAAAACTACATGCCACCGTAGAACTGATATTGATAATTGTGGGCCAGAGACCTAGTATGGGATTCTGATAATGAGATTGAGGTTGTACTCCCTGGCAAGTGTACAATACCCCCGCCAATGTGGTGTTCTCTCCTTAGGAGTGAAAAATATTGGACTCTATGCAGCTCACATGGTGTAGTTATATCGATTATAAGAAACTCCTAACTCTATAAGAGTTCAAGTTTCATGAGTTAACGAGTCACTCTAAGTCATGATTTAAAGAGTTTGAGTTGAGTATAATGATTTATGAGATATATAATGCTTGCATTACTAATGATGAGTTTCAAAGAATATATTTTAATTAATTCAAGCAAAGATAGTCGTTATCATCAGTATGCATGATTTTTCATAATCATTTATGATATTATTTATAATGTTGCATTACACCCCGACATACTCAGTACATTCTTTAAAGTACTGACCCCCATATATTTCTATATGCTACAGTGCCTTATAATGTAGGTACAAGTTATAGCGTAGGTACTGTATTTAGTCTGTTTGCAGCTTCTAGTAAGCAGATGATGAATGCTTTTGATTCGAGGGCTTGAGTCAGTTATACAGTTTGAAAAGTATCGTATTTTCCTACTTTAGTCGTATTGAGATTGGGTAGTTCGGATTCATCACCCATCTATCTGACGTCAGTACTAGTAGAGGCTTCATAGACAGTCAGTAGAAGTTGATGTATTTAGTTTCAATTTTATTTGTAAAAGTAGAGTTGTAACCTTTTAATGTTCATAATTGTATTGATCAAGTTCAGATAAGTTCTATGTTTTCATTGATCTCATGTAGGCTTGAGCACTTTATTCAGTCAATTATGAGTTATGCAAGTACAATAGTTAGCTTAGTGTCACTTATGCCCCTAAGCACCGTGTTATGTCTTGGGACCCAATTTTGGGGCGTTACAACTATTGGCTGGCCTTTTCTTTCATGATATATCAACGTAACTCGTACTACATCAATATGGAGATGAGTAAATGCAAGGCTTTTCCATTGTTGTGGAAAATCATTAATAATTTGTAGAGATATAAACTATTCTCCTTGAGTTTTGAGAATAGGGTACCGGAAAAGTTTTGTTGTAGCAATATATTCCTTAAATCCCTTTGGCTTATCTTGAACAATAAAGTCGATCTGCATCTACAAATTCCATATCTTTTTAACAAGGGCTGAATAAGGGTTCGATAGAGGTAGATATGTGGTGTATATTTTATTTTCTGGCGGTACCACATCTATTTCATACAGTTAGTCATTTTTACATGAACTTGATGAGAAATATGGTAAAGTCTCTAAAATAGACATATTTATTTTATTTTTGGATTATAACGACTCTATGTATTAGTACTAAAGTTCTAAGCAAAAGAATCAACAAACTTATATATTCTAAAATCTATGGAGAGTTATTACGGCACATATATGTACAAGACTGTGGTTATGATAACTAAAATCTAAGGACTATAGTAACAAAAAGAATATTGCACAAATATTTATACGACTTTGGTTGTAATAATGGATAAGCTAAGACTATGGATACTTTTAAAGCTAAAAACAATGTAAAGACTTAAAATGTAAAGTTTGCTCACGTACAAACAATGGTAGTAGATCATAAAAAAACACTCCCCCATCTGGGAGTGGGGATGGATCTGATATAGGAAGGCCTCAAGTATGTTGCTCTAATACATGATCCTATCTTCTCGGGTCTTAATCCTATAGTCCCAGGTAATGACCTAGAGATCCAAAAGATTGATCGTATTGAGAATTATCTAAAAGACATTAATGATTTCTATTGTTTTAACTTTGAAGAGGACCAATTATAGTCAACCAATACTAACCTAGAAGATGTATGATCTAAAATTAGTGATTACTTTCTGCTGATGAATATATACGAGAAAATGAAAATTCATCTATTGATGCTCAATCATATGGAATAGATATCTCGAATATTAAGTTGAATGTCCTAAGGAAGACTATCCACCCATATTAATGAACCATTCTAAAGTGCTAGAGATCTCTAAAGTAGTCGATGACAAAGATGGAATGCCTGATAATTCAGTTCCCAAAAAAAAGCTAGAACTAGCGACAACAATAATGAAAACTATTGAAACTAGATTCCACACCTTCAGTTGAAAAGATGTCAAGTTTTCATCTTGGCCTCAAAAAATCCATGACTTCCACCCTTGGATGGAGATGAACAATTTGGCTGAACGAGAAAAATACATGATACTATCAGAGTTCACCTACAGATTCTCAGGAATTCATAGAGATTGGTAGAACATGATTAGGATAATGGATAAAAAGACTTATATCACATATCAAGATTTTACTTTTAATATAAAGATATTGCAAGAAATTTTTTGTAGAGATATAGTCCATAAATTAGAGAAACTATGCAGGAAGCTCTTCTATATGAAGTTCATACCATTTGATCAAGATGTCATTCATATCCACTGCCTATAGATAGCGAAGATCCATTCTAGTCTAGGCAGAAATTCTAGCCTCAAGTAAGCCTTCGTATCATTACTAAAAAATTTCTAGTCGACCACATAATGACAATTATAGAGGATAAGTTCAAATCTATAACCATCCCACAAGTAGGATATATCAGGTAGGACATCATCCAATACATGGACAACATATACATAAAGAGATATGTACTAAAGTAGACCATCCAGAACAATCCTACTCTTGATTAAGCATGCAATAGGAACAATCTTATCACCAAATCTAATTGCCCCTGCTTATGTATTCAAGGAAGATTCGAGAAGTAAATATTCCTTAAGAGGTTAAAATTTTCCCAGACCTTATGATGAAAATACCAAGGCAATCACTTGAACTAGGTACTTTATTAAAGAAGCTCGATGAAATATAAGAAGGAGAACATTGCTTCATCTACAAAAAACCAAATCACTTTGCAACAAATTCTCCTCAAGTTGAAAATTCAAAGGACTCAGTCTACGTCTTTGAAGAGATATCAAATCACAAAGGCATCTATCTGAGCTAAGAGAACGATCTTGAATCGGTCTTCTAGCTAGAAGAATAATCTATAGAGGATGCCCTCTTCTCTATATAAGTATAAAATGAATTAGGCAATATCTATACAGATGAAATCTACCTAATATCCAGTACGAGAGAAGGCAATGAAAACCAGGCTAGTCAGATTTTCATGTTCAGCACATTAAAAATTTTATCTTTCAAAATAGCAGACTCCCTTCGAATTTAGTCAATCAGTATGTGGATACTTTTAATATATCCATCCTCCAAGAAAGATGAACTTTCTATGAGCTTAAATTGTTTAAAAAGGTTACAGGATCCATCCAGAAACCTTTCAACATAGACTAGGAATATCATTTTTGTCATGTGTTCATAGCACTATTTATCCACTCTTGTAAAGGATCTTACAAGCTGCTAATCCACCTACTTGTATATTGAAAACAAGCTACTCAGTCACCTTCTTGCATATGCTGTCACACGTAAAAACATGTTTATATTTTGTTTTATTAGTCCCATCACATTTAGTGGGGCTCAACTTAAATAAAATAGGTTGTAAATATCTCATAAAAGTATATGCAAGAATTGGGCCTTAAAAATTTTAGAATAGTGGGCTAGGTAGGAGAATTTATTTAAGTTTATCTATATTTTAAGCTTATCTGTAGTAGGGCTTTCTTCGCCAGTAAAAGAAAGCATAGGTCTTCAGATGGAGATCATCGTATTCTCTACTTATAGATTATCCTATCACTTTGATCATTTTCTCCCCCTAAAAAGCTCTTAACAAAACTTTGATAATATTAATAAAACGTTGTTGGCCAAGTTCTCTCTCTCTTACACCTCTCTTCCAAAGGGATTGGTACTCTGATCCTTAAGGTTGGAGTAGTAGGGCATGGAAACATTTATGAAAGTCTACTTGTTATGATTGCAACATTAAACTCTAAAGTACTTTCCATGAATATGACATGATATTGTCTTTGTCCCCATGACATGAATTTCTATGTCCTTTCCATGTTTATGAAATGAAATTGGCTTGGTCTACATAATATCTTTCTAATTTCCATTATTTTTATTCTAAAAACAAATAAATCAAAGGTATGGCATAGTACACCTTTGCTCTGAGGATGCTTGAGGGTGATAAAGTCCATGGGAGAGCCATAAAAATCCCATTTATTTCATATATAGAATAATTATATTTTTACTTAGTTACCAAGGATTTACTGTGCTATAAGAGTGGCAAAGTATAGCCATCCCATTAAGGGTTGAGAAGTCTTTGTTCATGGAAAACAATCCTATAGGGTTAGTGGATGCATAACACAGTCATAAGAAAGCTATTAGGTCTTGATAAAAGTTTTGATTTCATATGGTGCCACTTATATGGACGTGAAACCACCTATGATTTTTGAAAGGTTTGAATCTGTGGTCTATGGTGTCGATGAGAGCTTTGATTTTGTATGGCATGCCAACTACATGGCTATGAAACATTTTTCATGTTTAAAAGTTCATAGCCTTATTGTTGTTTCCAAGTTAATATTGCATGTGGTGTCAGTCTGTGCCCATAATGCAAACCAAGCTAATTTCGTTTATTAAACATGTAAAAAACTTAGAAATCAATGTCGTGTGGACAAAGTCAATTTCAATTCATGGTCATAGTAAGTAATTTAGAGTTCTATGAAATATTAAAAATAAAAAAACTTTCGTAAGTATTTCTTTACCCCACTACTCTGACCCAAAGGATCAAAGTACCCATACCTTATGAAGAGAGGACGAAGATAGAGAACTTATCAAAAAAATGTATTATTGATATTATGAAACTTTAAAAGAGTGTTTTTAGGTGAAGAATTTGATCAATGTATAGAGATTAATCTTAAAGTGGAGAATGTGATGATCTCAAACTAAAGGACTATGCTTTATTTTATAGGAGAAGGAAACCCTGCTATATATAAACTTGAAATATAGATAAACTTAAAATAAAATATCACACGTGGACCACTCTTCTAGAAATAGTACAACCCTATCCTGTTTACTAAAAATAGTCTAGCCTTACCCAATCACACACTTTTATGTATTTACAAAACCTATTTTATCCAACCTAGGCCCCACTAACAGGAGATGGGCCTAATAAAAGAAAACACAAAGATATCATTCACATATGATAACATGTTCAAGCAGGTGACTAGGCAACTTCTTATCTACTTGTAAGAAAATAGATCAGCAACTTATAAGCTCCTTGCCAAGAAGTGGATAAGCATCTTGTACGCTTTATTAAAGAATATGCATAAGCTCCTTATAGTCATCTACCATGTACCTAGATATGCAACTTGTAGGCAAACCCTTCTAAGATGGTAACCCATTTGAGAGGGTTTCATGGAAAACTTGTGAATGTAATTCTGTGGAGCTTGTAGTTAATGGCAATTTCATCCACATGTGATCTATCATTGTCTTTCAGTTAATGTAGGATATTTTAATGTTGAGCTTGTATCCTTTTTCTTTCTACAATTTGACGTTGTTCTTCTACTTGAGGTAGTCTTGGTCTTCTATGCTCAGCTTTAGTGATCTGGTGATGTAACATTTCGAGTTTGATGAATTTTTAAATCCCTCTATGCGAGATTTCAACTATATGCTATTAATAGTATTAGTGACTGCATCTGTCATGATTTTGTATGACGGTTTATATTATTTCATTTCCTATTAGACCTCATCTCAGTGGTGAGATCAACGATTTAGTTCAACTATCCCTATTCTTTTGGCCAAATTTCTTTTGGAATGCATCTGCTCTACTAGAAGATAAAGTATTTGGCTTTATAGTATTTATCTTCTTAGGAGAGTATTGATACGAGAAATTCCATAGGACTAAAATTTTAGGCTGATCTTTGACATCTTGGCTAATGATTCCCTTCGAGCGATAAGAATAACTATAGGAGTTTTTGCTGGAAGTCATTGGCTAGGTCTATGAAAACATGATAAAAAGGATATTTTGCGTATAATCTAAATGGCTTTAGGATTGAACATTCATAGTTTGGAATATTTAAAGCTCATAGAAAGTTCTTCTATCATAAAGGTTTGATGGACCAAAGGGCTCCTAATAATGATTGAAAAGATCTAGAGGGAAGTCTACTATATTAGAAAATAAAATTAGTGATGTGTTGGGCATGTGAATTTAACTAGCCAGGTTGTTGTTGCCTTCTCTAGTATTAGATATCAGGTAGAGATCATCTGCATAGTTGTTGCTTGAGATGTTAGATCAGTGTTCTTATCGATGATCCTAAGTGCATTCAACAAATCTTTGAGAATTCTTGAAAATTTAGCGGTTAACTAGTAGAGTATTATCTATTTTTCTCATTCAACCAGATTTGATGTCATTGAAAGTGAAGGTATGGAATACAGTTTTAAAAGTATGTGCCATTAGTGCTGGTTCCAACCTTCTTTCTAGGATTGGAAAATTTGTCATCCCATCTTAGTCATTAACTATTGTAGAGACCTCTAGTTTCTTAGAGTGGTTCATGAATATTGGTATATTGTATTTTTATTTCAATTGAGGATTTAGGAGTTTTCTAAATATACTCTCAAGAATCAAAAGTCTTTGCCATCCTTAATGTATGCATAAGTGGAAAAGTTATCACTGATTTTGAAGTATTCATCCTAAGAGTCACCATTAGACAAACATTTTTATTTTCCCATATCAGGGTTAGTGGGATCAGTGTACTAAATAGCTTAATTGCATTTTAGTTATTCTTCTACCGAACAAGTATTGTATGTGGCTTATGGATCTAGAACTGGATTGTCAATGATGTCCAAGCCATAAAGATTTAGAACAACTTGATTTGAGAGGACCAAGTCTCTGTATGATCATGATGTAATGATAACAACTTTTTATGAACAATACCATATGTTAGAAAGGCATTCCATTCTTTGCCTTTGTATGGCAGTTCTAATTTATGGATTATCAAGTGGTCATCTTAGAAGGTGATGTCTTTGTCCGAGATCATCATGGTTTCTCTATTTGTGTCCTTTTCGCTAAATTAAATCTTTCTTCTGGATTTCTTGTAGGTTCCATCGAATTTCTTTCTTTCAATGATGGAATATTTTCTTTCCCATGTAGGCTTAGCAATGTCAAACATTTTTTCATCCAGAGAATTTTGAAAGAAAGACAGTGGCATATGAGAACTAGAAGGGATAGTTAAAAAACAGTGGCTTATTTTGGTTGAGAGTGTATTTGTGGTAAAATAGAGAATAAAGTTATCTTTTGCAGTGACCTTTGGGTTCTCTATTAATTGAAATCACCATATCTTAGGTGCTAGATTAGTTTTTTAAGAGAAGCCATTTCATTATGTTGTTGGTTGAAGAAATGTAATAGTGAAGTATGTTGTGGACATATATCGAACTAGAAGGATTGGAGCTTGAGTCTAACTGCAGATAGGTCCATTATGTTGATTGGATGCTTGTCCGGCTTTTTTGGCCATTGTTTTTAATTTATTCACCAATGTAGCATGTCTTTGTGCAATACTCTTGAGGGATTGGCTGATGCTAGACAACATTCTATTCTGGAACATGGCACTTCTAGATTACCAATTAAGGTTTATTTTATGTTATTTTGTGGAATCTTTTCTCCCATTAGTAAGATAATATTTTTTCTAGTATCTTTAGAGGATGGCTCATTTTATCCTATTCAAAAGGTTTATATTGTTGGGAAGGCCTCTGAGTGACTGGTTCTTATGCATGCTTACTTTTAGTCTGGGTGTTTTTATTTGTTGATAGAGTGGATGAGGTAGCTTCTTAGAGCATGGTGTCACAATTCATTCTCCATGGGTAGTGTTTTGAGAAAGGACATTTGCGCCCTATTTTGTTGCGGCTTTAACAATGGAAATATTTAATCCAATTATGTTTACTTATAAAGTTGTTGAGGAACTAGGATATAACTTCTAGGTTTTTTATGGAAGGTTGGTTCATGCAGATAGAGAATCTCTTCTTAAGAGGCTTTTTAAAGATGTGAGTGGTTGAAACTGATAGTGATTGTGCTGTTTCTTCTCTTTTCAAAGGTTGGTTCAATGGACTGGAGAGGTTGAAGATGGTTTCTTAACATCTCATAATTTTTGACCCATGAGTCTAGGAGTACTTTGACACGTTCATCTCTATGGATTTGTCTTGGGATATCGGTACACAAAGTGGTTACATTAGTGGCATTAATATTTAGGAACAAAGCATTTTTACTTATTAGAAGGGATAGATCCATATCATAGTTCTGGACTTGCCAGTCTATTTGGTAGTGTCGAGTTTCTTGGATGGCATATCTGGGTTCCAGAGCTCCAAGAATTTATTCCTAGATCTTCAACACCTCCATTAGATATAGATTAAAGCCATCCCCACTCTCGGAGGGGGGAGGGAGTAAGTATTCATATAAGATCTACTACCGTTACTTGTATGAGAGACAACTTTACATTTTTAGTCCTTACATTATATTAACTATGTTGTTAGCCATAAAAAAAAATCCATATTCTTTAGTTTTCTATTATTACAACCAAATTCATGTAAACATTCGAGTCTTAGTCGTTCCGCTACTATAGTCCTTACTTTTATGTTTTCATAACCAAATTCTTGTACATGTTTGTGTTATAGTCAGTTTCCATAGACATTAGAACAAATAGTTTGTGGATTTTTTTCCTTAGATCTTTAAAACAAATATATCAAGTCTTTATAGTCTAGAAGACAACAAAAATATGTTTATTTCTAAGTTTTTACCGTCTTAATCATGTGTATCTTGTCCACGTATATCTCAAATCAGATTAAATTTGTCTCCAACCCTTAGTAAAACTATATCATGTAAATATGGCTTATTGTATGAAGTAGATGTATTACCACAGAAAATATCCACATCATATCTACGTCTACTGAACCACTAGTCAGCCTTTGTAAAGTAGGAATGTAATTTGTGGATGCAGATCTATTCTTTGGTATAGCAAAAACCAAAAGGATTTTGGCAATGTTAGTGTTGCGTTGAAGAATCACGTAAGAAAAGGCTATCCAATAGTGGTAAATATTTCCCTTTATTATACCAAATACCATGAATACCATCTTGCAAATTTGGGTACCAAATAAATGACACTAAACATTTGGACAGTCTTTGTCACTATATTTGAAAACATCAACATGTCCATCTCTGATCCGTATCTAACGGAAGTGTTGAAGATCCAGGTCCAAATTTTTGGAGTTCAACAATATAATGATTCCATCTAGGTAACTCTACACTAACAAATAGCATGGCGAGTCCAGACCCAAGTTATGGATCTATTCCTTCAAAGATGGGAAAAATGTTTTGTACCTAAACATAGATGCCACTGCTGGAACCACTTAGTGTACCTAAATCCCAAGATAAATTGGCAGATTTGAACTTTTCAAAGTACTCCTACACTCATGGGTCATAAATTATGAGATACCGAGAGATCATCCTTAAATTCTCCAGACCACTAAACCAACCTTTGCCAAAAGAGAAAATAACACAATCATTATCAGTTTCAACCACTCACATATCTAAAAGCCATGTAATACGAGCTTCTCTATCCATATGTACCAACCATTCAATGATACCCCAAAATCTATTTCCTAGTTCCTTAGCATCTTCATGATGAAGCATGACTGTATTAAATATTTCAATCATATAGACTACAGTAAAATATGGCTCAAATATCCTTTCTCAGGACACTGTCCATAGAGAATAAATTGTGATTGTACCATATGCCAAGAGGATACCTCACCCACTTGGTCATAAAATAAGTCTGTCTAAACTAAAAATAATCCTACAACAAATATTTTCCCAATGTACCGAAAGAACTAGACACATAGATAACCTCCCACCAAGTAAACCTTTCAAATAGCATAACTTAAGACACTCTCCAAACAGACTAGCAGAAAATGTTCTCATACTAATTGAAGAAAAGACGACCCTTAGAAAAATTGAAGAAAGTCTCAACTGGTAATTCAAAAATTTCATATGCAAGAAAAGGATGCAATCCAGCATCAGCCAATCTCTCAAGAGTGTTGCTCACACATAAATTAATTTTGGTGCACGGAGTTGAACTAATGGCCAAAAAATCAGAACAAATATTGACTCAGAATGATGAACTTATCCACACATTAGTGCTCATGCTTCAATCCCTGTTGTATGATATTTGTCTACGAGGAAACTCATTGTCATATTTCTTGCACCAAAAGCAAAAAAAAATGGCTTCTGTTAATGAATAAATCCAGCACCTGAAATATGATGGTTTCAAACCTCATAGATCACAAAGGTCACTGCCATAGCCAACCTTATTCCCTAAGTCTCCCAAAACGTACTCTTCATAAAATATATGCCACAACATTACCATTATTGCTTCTGGTTCTCATTTTCCAATGTATTTCTCCCCAAAGTCTCAAGATGAATAAGAGTTCAACGTTTTTAAGCTTGCATGGGAAGGAAAAGCTTCCATTACTGTAAGGAACAAAGTTGATGCAATCTACAAGAATTCCTAAAGAAAGATAGTATTTGGCGAATAGGATAGAGACAGAGTAACAATGATGATCTTGGACCATGACATCACCTTCCCATATAACAACCTAATAATCCATAAATTGGAAGTTTCTTACAAAGACAAATAATGAAACTCCTTGCTAAAAGATGGTCTTCTTAAACACAAGTGGTTATCATTACATCATGATCCAGATGCTAACTTGATACTATTGAATCAAATTGTTCCAAATCTATATGGATTTGATATCAATGAAAACCCAATTCCAAATCTATAAGCCATAGACGAACCTGATCTTGTGGAAAAATATCTTAAATAATAAATATACTTAGGATGAAGATTCCATTAACCCTTATATGGGAAAAAAAGTATGTTCATACGATGGTGACCCTTCAGATGAATACTCAAAAACTGGTGATAACTTTCCAGGTGATGGATACATTGAGGACATCGAAGACTATATTAATTCTCTTGAATAGATTGATGACACACTTGAATCCTCAATTGAATCTCTCAAAGAAGACTATCCACCTATATTAATGAACCTCTCCAAGGAGTTAAAAGTCTCTGAAGTTGTCAATGACTAAGATTGCATGACAGAGGAGCCAATATTAAAAAAATAGTCAGAACCAGTAATGAAAGCAAATAAAATTATTGGAACTGGATTCGACACCTTTAATGATGATGAAGTCAAGTTTTCAGACTTGTCTAAGAGGATCAAAAATGTCTAATCTTTGATATCGATGAAAAACTTAGTTGAACAAGAATAAGTATGGTACTCGTAGAGTTCACCTCCAGATTTTTCAAAATTCATAGAGATTAGCGGAACACGCTTGGTATCATTGATAGAGTACTTATTCAACATCTTAAGATGTTCCCTTCAATATTGGGATACTGCAATACTTCTTCTATAGAGTCACTAGAAACAGACAAAAGAAGCTATACCATTCATGAAGATGAATGGCTTATTATTCGACATAGATGTTATGGACATCCACTTCAATACCTTCATATCATCATTGTTGAACATGCTAGCTGACCACATGATGATGATTCTCGATGAAAAGTGCAAATCAATAATCGTCCCACAGGTACGATACATCAAGAGAGCCATATTCCAGGACTTGGACATCACATGTACGAAGAGATTTGTATTAAAGTAGATCATCTAGAAAAACCAAATTTTTGATCGAGCATGCAGCAGGAGTAATTTTTTCATCAAATACAACTACTCCTACTTGATCTACAAAGAAAGGTCTAGGAAATAGTTGTAGTTCAGGAGGTTTGAACTACCTAGTCTCCGAATAACAGGACCAAGGCAATCAAGTAAATAAGTAACTTCACACAAAAAAAGATTAATTAACTACAAGAAGCAGAATGGTTGCTTCATCTGCAAAATGCCTAGTTACTTTGTAAGAAATTATCCTCAATCTAAAAAGTTGAAGGAATTTGCCATCTCTTTAAAGAAATAACTAATCACACAGACATCTATCTCAGCATAGAGTACGACCTTGAATATGTCTTCTCACTAGAAGAAGAATCAATAGAGCAAACCTTCTTCTCCATAGATGAAAAAGTAGGTAAAATCTATACAATGGATTGTTACCTGATGTACAATACAAGAGAAGCCAACCATAAGTTTGCTAGGCGAATTCCCATCATCAGCATAGCAAGAATTCTATCTTTTGGAACAACAGACTACCCTCTACATCTATTTAATTAGTATGTGGATCTATTTGATCCATCCATACTCTGAGAAATAAGAATTTTCTATGAGTTTCAAGTATTTAGAAAACATGAAGGATCTAAGAGTGCACCCAAAATATCCTTTCTTTCATATGTTAATACTACTAGCGAACGACTACCCACAAGAACTGCTATGGTTATTCTGGTACTTGTGCCACTAGTACTATACCCTCATGCAGTATAAGTGCGATGCCTTGGGGGATTTCAATCAAATCTATCCAGCATTAAAACATTTCATGCTATGGTTCAAGCCACAACATTATTGGATTCAAATATTAAAAGATTCCTATGATGTAATGGTATTTATGCTACATTGTCCCTTAGAAATCATATGCCATAACATTTTAGCTAAAATGGAAATTTCCAATATCAATAATCAAGAAATATGAATATTATGAAGAACAACGCTTTATCTTCAAGTAAAATAATTGAATTCCAAAAGATATATGGACAAAGGAATAGGGAAAGTGGAACTACATGGATAATCATCCCCCCAAATGAAGTTTAACAGTCAACGGAAGAGTATCGACCATCATATGAAATCATAATAGATGAATTCACCAATGATATCAAAGGCATAAAATAGAAAGCTCCCCATAGAAATATAAAGATTCGTCTAATAGGAAGCTTGGAAGGCCAAAAATTCCTCAGGCAAAAGCACAGTGTCTATTGGTGGGTAGAAGAAGGATATGCGAGCTCACCATCAACACTATCCAACAATACCTGAAAGATGATACCAGATGAAATGTGCAACAAATTAACATTCAATGCAAGCTTTATGGAATTACCTATCGAAGCTTACCCTGAAATCCTCTCAGATGGGTAACCCGATCAGAAAGGTTTGCCTAAAAGTTACTTACCCATATGCTTAGTGGACGACTGCAAAGTGCTTATTACCCAAATACTTAGTAAATACCTACAAAGTTCTTATCTTCCTATGTGAAAGAATCTCACAAGCTACTTATCCATTTTCTTGTAACCTAGAAACAAGCCACTCAGTCACCTGTTTGCATATGTTTTTACATGCCAATAATATGTTCATTCTACGTTTTATTAGGCCCTATCATATGTAAGTAAGGATATGCTTGAATAAAGTAGTTTCTATATATGTCATCAAAGTATGTGCC
>NW_025831345.1:39609-59031 GCF_002878395.1 Capsicum annuum | reverse complement strand
TGTTGCAAAGTGATTTGGTTTTTTGTAGATGAAGCAATGTTCTCCTTATTATAGTTCATCGATCTTCTTTAATAAAGTACCTAGTTCAAGTGATTGCTTTGGTATTTTCATCATAAGGTCGGGGAAAATTTTAACCTCCTAAAGAATATTTACTTCCTGGATCATCCTTGAAGACATAAGCAGGGGCAATTAGATTTGGTGATAAGATTGTTTCTATTGCATGCTTGATCAAGAGTAGGATTGTTCTGGATGGTCTACTTTAGTACATATGTCTTCATGTATACGTTGTCCATGTATTGGATGATGGCCTACCTGATATATCCTACTTGCGGGATGGTTATAGATTTGAACTTATCCTCTATAATCGTCATTATGTGGCCGACTAGAAATTTTTTAGTAATGATACGATGGCTTACTTGAGGCTGGAATTTCTGCCTAGACTAGAATGGATCTTCGCTATATTTAGGCAGTGGATATGAATGACATCTTGATCAAATGATATGAACTTCATATAGAAGAGCTTCTTGCATAGTTTCTCTAATTTGTGGCCTATATATCTACAAAAAATTTCTTGCAGTATCTTGATATTAAAGGTAAAATCTTGATATGTGATATAAGTCTTTTTATCCATTATCCTAATCACGTTCTACCAATCTCTGTGAATTCCTGAGAATCTGTAGGTGAACTCTGATAGTATCATGTATTTTTCTCGTTTAGCCAAATTCTTCATCTCCATCCAAGGATAGAAGTCATGGATTTTTTAAGGCCAAGATGAAACCTTGACATCTTTTCAAGTGAAGGTATGGAATCTAGTTTCAATAGTTTTCACCGTTGTTGTCACTAGTTCTAGATTTTTTTCTGGAACTGAATCATCAGGCATTCCATCTTTGACATCGACTACATCAGAGATCTCTAGCACTTTAGAATGGTTCATTAATATGGGTGGATAGTCTTCCTCAGGATATTCTACTTATATTCGGGATATCTATGCGATATGATTGAGCATCAATAGATGAATTTTCATTTTCTAGTATATATTCATCAGCAGAAAGTGACCACTAATTTTAGATCATACATCTTCTAGGTTAGTATCGGTTGACTATACTTGGTCCTCTTCAAAGTTAAAACAATAGCAATCATTAATGACTTTTAGATAATTCTCAATAGGGTCAATCTTTCGGATCTCTAGGTCATTACCTGGGATTATAGGATTAAGACACGAAAAGATAGGATCATGTATTAGAGAAGCATATCTTGAGGCCTTCCTATATCAGATCCATCCCTACTCCCAGATGGGGGAGTGTTTTTTTATGATGTACTACCATTGTTTATACGTGAGCAAACTTTACATTTTAAGTCTTTACAATGTTTTTAGCTTTAAAATTATCCATAGTCTTAGCTTATCCATTATTATAACCAAAGTCGTATAAATATTTGTGTAATATTCTTTTTGTTACTATAGTCCTTAGATTTTAGTTATCATAACCACAGTCTTGTACATATATGTGCCGTAATAACTCTCCATAGATTTTAGAATAAATAAGTTTGTTGATTCTTTTGCTTAGAACTTTAGTACTAATATATAGAGTCGTTATAGTCCGAAAATAAAATAAATATGTCTATTTTAGAAACTTTACCATATTTCTCATCAAGTTCATGTAAAAATGACTACCTGTATGAAATAGATGTGGTACCACCAGAAAATAAAATATACACCACATATCTACCTCTATCGAACCCTTATTCATCCCTTGTTAAAAAGATATGTAATTTGTGGATGCAAATCGACTTTATTGTTCAAGATAAGCCAAAGGGATTTAAGGAATATATTGCTACAACAAAACTTGTCCGGTACCCTATTCTCAAAAATCAAGGAGAATAGTTTATATCTCTACAAATTATTAACGATTTTCCACAACAATGGAAAAGCATTGCATTTACTCATCTCCATATTGGTGTAGTACAAATTACGTTGACATATCACGAAAGAAAAGGCCGGCCAATAGTTGTAATGCCCCGAAATTGGGTCCCGAGACATAACATGGTGTTTAGGGGCATAAGTGACACTAAGCTAACCATTGTACTGGCATAACTCATAAGTGACTGAATAAAGTGCTCAAGTCTGCATGAGATCAACGAAAAACGTAGAACTTATCTGAACTTGATCAATACAATTATGAATGTTAAAAGGTTACAACTCTACTTTTACAAATGAAACTGAAACTAAATACATCAACTTCTACTGACTGTCTATGAAGCCTCTACTAGTACTGACGTCAGATAGATGGGTGATGACTCCCAACTACCCAATCTCAATACGACTAAAGTAAGAAAATACGATACTCCTCAAACTGTATAACTGACTCAAGCCCTCGAATCAAAAGGACTCATCACTTGCTGACTAGAAGCTGCAAACAAACTCAATACGGTACCTGCTCTATAACTTGTACCTACATTATAAGGCACTGTAGCACATAGAAATATATGGGGGTCAGTACTTTAAAGAATGTACTGAGTATGTCGGGGTGTAATGCAACATTATAAATAATATGATAAATGATTATGAAAAATCATCCATACTGATGATAACGACTATCTTTGCTTGAATTAATTAAAATATATTCTTTGAAACTCATCATTAGTAATGCAAGCATTATATATCTCATAAATCATTATACTCAACTCAAACTCTTTAAATCATGACTTAGAGTGACTCGTTAACTCATGAAACTTGAACTCTTATAGACTTAGGAGTTTCTTATAACAGACATGACTCAACCATGTGAGCCGCATGGAGTCCAATGTTTTTCACTCCTAAGGAGAGAACACCACATTGGCGGGGGTGTTTTACACTTGCTAGGGAGTACAACCTCAATCTCGTTATCAGAATCCCATACTAGGTCTCTGGCCCACAATTATCAATATCAATCCTACAGTGGCACGTAGTTTCATGGAAATACCATATTTCTCGCTTGGTGCTAAATACTCCTCCTAGAATTAGTTCAAAACGCGTTAGGAAATACACCAAATTCAATATCAACTCATGGGTCTATTTGAAAGACCAAAACAGAAATATATCTATATCTCGTCGGTAAATCATATACAACTGTGGATTCCTAACTGGACTCATAATAAAACAATCTTTCTCAACATTAAGATGTATCAATTTATTAAGTCATGGTAACATCAATAACTTTAAGGAAATATCAAGACTCATTATAACAACTCAATCTCATGAACCAATATACTCGAAATCCAATTTGTCATAAGGAGACATAAAGCTTGACACATGTCTTGAAAGACTTATGTACGATCTGGAAAGAATTGAGTTTGACTATTTCTAATACCTTGAAAATAAGGCGGGGATGGTCTGAATAGGGTAAGATGGGAATCGGTATAATTTTCTAAATGAACCTTTCTATAGCACGATTTAAGACTTCAAAGAATAGAGATCTTTCCTAAATGCCTTGTAGCTTCTCAAAGAAAAGCATAGACATCTCCCTACCATTCGCCGAGACTCTTCTAGATACGGTTTCATAGACACCCAAGGACACTTGAACTTTGGGCTCTGATACCAAGTTTGTAATGCTCCGAAATTGGGTCCCGAGACGTCACATAGTGCTTAGGGGAATAAACCTAAGATAACTCTTCTACTGGCATAAATCATAAGCAACTGAATAAGATGCTCAAGTCTACATGAGATCAGCGAAAACATAGAACTTATCTGAACTTGATCAATACAATGATGAATGTTACAAGGTTACAACTCTACTTTTATAAATGAAACTAAA
Source organism: Capsicum annuum (assembly GCF_002878395.1). NCBI lineage: Eukaryota > Viridiplantae > Streptophyta > Magnoliopsida > Solanales > Solanaceae > Capsicum > Capsicum annuum. The sequence goes on along the minus strand of NW_025831345.1, from coordinate 55,240 downwards.
ACTAAATACATCAACTTTTACTAACTGTCTATGAAGCCTCTACTGGTACTGACTTTAGATAGATGGGTCTCGAACTGTATAACTGACTCAAGCCCTTGAATCAAAAAGACTCATTGGTGGGGGGTGTTGTACTCTTTCCATGGAGTACAACCTCAATCTCATTATCACAATCCCATACTCGACCTCTAGCCCACAATTATCAATATCAATCCTATAGGGGCACGTAGTTTCAGAAAAATACCACATTTCCCGCTCGGTGCTAAATACTCCTCCCAGACTCAGCTCAAAATGCGTGAGGAAATCCACCTTAATTAATATCAACTCATGGGTCTATTTTAAAGACTAAAACATAAATATATATATCTCGTCGGTAAATCTATACAATTGTGGATCCCTAACTCGAATCAAAATCAAAAAATCTTTCTCAACATCAAGATGTATCAATTTATTAAGTCATGGTAGCACCAATAACTTTGAGGAAACGTCAAGACAAATTATAACAACTCAATCTCATGAATCTATATACTCAATAATCCAATTTGTCATAAAGAGACTTAAAGATTGACACATGTCTTGAAAGCATTTCAAATACTAACTCATGGTAGAAACATGAAATTCACAATATTAAATATCAAGTCATAATTTGGAAGTTGTGAAATTCTCATGTATCAAAAACTTCAAGAAAACATCATAGAACTCATTCTTGACTATCAAGCTCAAATATCAATATATATATTCAATAATCAAACTTTTCGTAGAAAAGCTTTAATCATGACTCATATCTCAAATCATTCGAAAATCATTAACTCATAATAACAATATTGTACTCATGGTATAAGTTCTCAACTTAAGGAATGAAATGATGAAATAGTCATGTGTATCAATCTTGATTTGCTCAAATATCATAAATCATTCATAAAGTAATTTGAGTGTAAACCCACTTTGCAAAATCGTGAATTTCAATAATAGAAATTAAATCTTTAGGCACAAGAACGAAAGAGGTATTCTTGTTCAAACCCCACATACCTTGAATTATAAATATGGGGATAAGAGACTTGATTGGAATCTCTTACTCGCACTTTTAGGCTAAGATCCTTCATGCCTTTAACTAGAAAAAATTGATTCTTGAACTACTTGGAGAAATCTATGGGAGATTCTTGAACTACTTGGAGAAATCTATGGGAGATTCTTGAATTTCTTGGAAGAAGATTGGATTTTTTTGGATCTTTGAAGAAAACCCTAGCTTCTAGAGAATTCTTGGAGAGATTGGACAGAAATAAGAGAAAATGATCTTTCCTTTACAACTTAGATATATTTATAATACAAAAATGGGAGGAAAATACCAAAATACCCTGTCGAAAAAGCTAAAATTCGATGATCGGGGCCTGTGACGGTCAACCTGACGGTCTGCCAGAGGGACTGACGGTCCACCAAGTTGTCCGTCACTTGAACGCTAAAAGTAGGATGTTCTGCCTCGGAGTGATGGTCGAAGCGACGGTCCGTCAGGAATCTGACGGTTCACCAGATCGTCCGTCACTCGAGGGGACAAAAATAGAACTTTCTGCCTCGACCTGACGTACCCCTTGATGGTCCGTCTACTTTTTGAAGGTCCACCACTTTGGCCGTCACACGGTGACCAAAAAGAGGGGTCACTTCCTTGGCTTTACTGGACACTTGACGGTCTACCAAGGACATGGCGGTCCGTCAAGCCTGGGCAATTTCGATATTGTTTAGTAAAATGGCCATAACTTCCCCGTCTAATGTCAGATTTAAATGAAATTGGCATCGATGGAAAGCTTATTCAATTCTACACGGTTCTATCATCATTCACTGTGGAAATCATTTCCATATACTCAGAAGATGGATTTAGACTCAAGGAACAATCGGGGGATTATAATAGTGGTACGACTTTCCCTTCTTAATGCCAGATTGAACGAGTACCAATATGTAAATTTGAGTGTGTTAGAGATTATATTGGATAAAGAGACAATCATTGTCACTATATTACCCACCTTAAATATGCCCTTGTCTAATCCATATCAGGTGAGGTGATTAGGATCCAGGTCCAAATCTTTAGAGCTTCACAAGATAGGGATGCCATCCAAGCAATTCCACACTAGTAAATATCTAGTGATTCCGAAACCTATACATGAATCTATCTTCTATAAGTGTAACAAACTATGTACTCCTAAATATAAATGCTACAAATGGAACCATAGAGTGCGCCAAGGTCCCAATAAATTTATCTAAAGATGACACACCCCAAAAATTAGGCCATGTCGTATTGGCATCTCAAGCCTACATGAACTGAAGGTTCCCTCGATAACCCAACCTAATCATCATCACAACAACCACAAGGGTCGGGTGAATCTTGACCTTATAATAAGATAGCAGAAATATAAGGACAATTGTCAATACTTAGAAAATAGCTAACATTTCATTAAAATCAATAATCTAGCCAATACACCCAAGTCCACAGTCATCTACAAAATCCTGTACCAAACCGAAGTCAATAATATGTCGTGGATATGCGCCTGAAGTACTAGATCTATACAAGTCTAATACATAGCATAATGTGATTATGAAAGGTAGGTCTTCCGGAGTATGGAAGCTCACCACTTCAAATTCAATTTTCGAAGCACTCGAATGCCTGATCACTGCATAAAAGTAAAAGAAGATACTCAAGCCCCAATAATGCGTGAGGACATAGCATTTTGAGATGATTAGCAGTTGGTGCGCTACCATGTAACCCAAGGATAAGGATAAAATAGAACATTTGTTTAATCCAAGTCAAATCATAGCTACACGTGTATAGGCATATATGAAGATACATGTAGAACTAGTAACATAACATGCCAAACCATGTAACATGTCATAACACACATTCTCAAATCATGGAGTGAAGAACTTTCAATCTTCCATTACCAATTTTATAACCTTAAACTTCTTTGTTTCCTTAGTCAATGGGAATCTAACCCCCAACCAAATCAACTAATCCAACCAATTTAACCAAGTCAACCAATTATATAATATATACAATTCAATCAATTCATTAGGAAAGGTACTCAAACCACAAGTCATCTCATCGGACTAGGGACTCTAACAAATATTAATTCCCTTGGACTAGGGACTCGAACCACTAGTCAACTCATAAGACTAGGAAATGGAACCACTAGTCATTTCATTAGATGAGACATTTTAACCTCATAAGATATCTTTAGGAGAGGGACTCAAACCAAAATCTATTTAATTGGTGTAGGGAATCAAACCACTAGTCATTTTATTGGACGAGGGGATCGAACGATAATCCATTTCATTAGACTAGGGACTCAAACCTTTTGTTATTTCATTGGGCAAGGGACTCAAACCAAAAGCCATTTCATTGTAGTAGGGACTAGAACCACTAGTCATTTCATTGGGCGAGGGACTTGAACCACAAGATATTCTATTGGACTAGGGACTCGAACAACTAGTCATTTCATTGACATTATTAGTCGACAATTGAACTCTTGACCCATTAGTTCATACATTAACATCCATACAATTCAATCGGCAGTCATCAATACCTTTACTAACTTATTTAATCTTCATTAGTATTTCCATACCATACTTTATTTTCTCACACAATTTCATGTTCAATCTTAGGGAATTGAACCCCTTTTCTTAGCGATCAAATCAACGTCATAATTTAACTAATTACATGGCTAATATCATCAACACAATACCAGTTATGAACTATTTATAATTATAGGGCCACTACCCAATTTAATGTCGTAAGCTAATCCATTATAAGATTAAAAAAGTTTTTATCTACCATTTACCAAGCATTCACAATCTGTATATTCTTATCATGATTCATTCATGTTCACTAGACCAATATCATTGTAACATATTTGACTTTCACGAAACCATTTATCCATAGTCACTTCAATAGACTAAATTTCTTAAATCTATTCAATTTATGGTTCTCAAGATCCATATAACTATTTATATTTCATTAGCAAGTATTCACCACCTTCTCACCATATTTAGGCTCAATACACAAATCAAGTTCAATTTTATATTTAGAGGCTTTAACCCCCTTATTAGTCATTAGAAAAACAAAGTCATTCAATTATACAATACATGGCTCACAATACTTTTACGATATCATTTATCAATAAGTCATGCTCATTGGGCCATTTCCCTAGTTCAAAACATCACCAACTTGTGACTAGCCAATTTACATATATATTTTCACAAATACCTTATGTGCATATCTTTAACAAAGCTATTTTCATAATAATCAACAAAATTCAGGTTACGTAATACCCTCAGGTTAAACCACATACAACAATCACCCACATAGGTAATCACTATTAATAACATGTATAAATACAAGTCTAAGAAAAAATTAGCATTATTGATCATTCATCATCAAAACCCTTTTCATTTGATTTAAAACATCCATGTACACTTACTAATCCAAGTGGTACATACATGGGTTTAGAGTTATTTAAAAAGGGGAAGAGTTACATATCTTAAGCAAGGTGATTAACCAAGAACTTGACTCCTCTTTATCTTCTAAATAAGCACCCATCAAACCCTATCCTCCAATCTTGTTCAATGATCTTTGAGAGTGTTTGAGAGAGAGAGTTTAGGGTGTTAAATGCACTATCCTTCCTAGCCTGCTTAAGGTACGAGACGGGAAGGGGCGGTTGGATACGAACCGTATCCAAATGCTATGATTGGCTTGTCCAATCGTATCTTGGTCATTATCAAAACAAATATTTTTGCATAGCCAATATCTTGGGTGTTACATCCTCCCCCACTTACGATCATTCTCCCTTGAATGATGGGTAAGGAAAGTATCAACATAAGTAACATGTTAGAATACATCAAATTAGCCCTCAAACAAATTAGGACAAAGCACGTAACAAGTATACTTCACCCCACATATCATGATTATTATCAATCCACTATTTTATTTTATTGATTGTTAGGATTCAAACCCATCATTAATCAAAGCCACTTGGCTCCCTCAAAGTTTAGGGACACGAACCCATTATCAACCCAATACATAATTCAAATCAAGAAGATCAACATATAGTTTAATAACTAGTGTTCAGGATGAAAAACAAATATGGGAACTTAGACTATATGTCCTTCTCCTCCTCCCAGGTAGCTTACTTTGACTATTGGTTTCCCCATAGAACCTTCACCATAGCAACTTCTATCATTTGCAACTGGCAAACTTGCAGATCCAAGATCCTCACTGAGATCTCCTCATAGGATAAAGAGTCCAAAATATGACATCAATTAAGGGAACAACCGATGAAGGATCACCCATACATTTCCACATCATAGAGACATGGAAAACCTGAGAGAAATAGGGCTCAACCTAGAAGGCAACTCCAACTCATAGGCAATTTTTCCAACCCCCCTCATAATCAAGTAGGGAGCAACATACCGTGGACTAAGATTCCCCTTATTACAAAACAATGTCACTCCCTTCATGGGACATGCTTTCAAGAATACCGAATTGCCAACACTAGACTCTAAGTCCTTACTCCTCATATCTGCATAGGACTTATAGAAACTTTGAGGGGTTTTCAACCTCTCATGAATCACCTTCACCTTTTTCCAAAGTTTGGTGAACTAGACTGGGGCGAAGCAGCTTACCCTTACCAACTTTATACCATCAAATGGGAGAACGGCATCTTCTACCATACAATGCCCTAAAAAATTCTCAAGAACATCCCCCTCTTAGAGATTTCTATATTTCTCAATTTAAAATATCACCATGCTCCTCGATCCTCTATGCAACACAAGATGGGTCATGTAGGAACCAAAGCACAAGAACCAGTAAAATCACTCAAGGGAAGACCCTCTAAGAGAGATGACACTATAAAAACAAAGTGCTCCATTGCATTCACATGGTCATAAGTGAGACCCATCCCGACACACTATACAAAAGAAGGAGTCCTTAGGTCCGAACACTAAAAAAAATACCACTGCATACCTTTTGGGGATCTACCATGATCCCTCCACTAGAGATAGGTAACAAGACCAAGAAAAGATATGTCTTTCAACAAAAACTCACACTGGGAGAACTTAGCATATAAATAATGATCCTTAAAAGATTAAAACACAGCACGGAGGTGATCTACATGATCCACCTTAATCTTACCGTAGAGTAAGATGTCATCAATGTTGATAATGACACAGATGTCCAAGAATGGACAAAAGTCCCTATTGATCAAGCCCATGAATTCCACCGAGTTATTGGTCAACCTAAAGACATAAAAAGAAACTTATAGTGCTTATACCAGATTCTAAAGTCAATCTTAGGGATATCTATTTACCAAACCTTAGGATTATAATATATCACTCTAAGATCAATCTTGGAGAAACACTTTGCACCCTGAAGTTGATCAAACAAATCATCAGTTTTTAGGAGAGGATAGTTATTTCTTATAGTCACTACGTTCAACTGACACAATGCACATATAAAGGGAACCATTCCTGTTTTGCAAAAACATTATGAGAGCACCCCCTATAGAGACACACTAGGATAGATGAAACCTTTATCTAAGAGGTCTTTCAATTTCTCTTTAACTCTATCGGATCCATCCTATAAGGAGGTATAAAAATTAATTTAGTGTCTGGAATAAGATCAATCCCAAAAATTAATCCCCCCATTAGAAGGAACTCTGGAAAGATACTCAGGAAACTCATTAACCACGAGAATAAATTTTAGAGAAGGCTTTTCTGAGGTAGAATCCTTTACTCAGACTAAATTAAACAAACACCCCTTTGAGATGAACTTTTGGGGCTTTAAGATAAGAAATGAATCTTACTTTAGGTAATAAAGAACCCCCTTCCCATACAATGACCATCTTATTAGGGAATTGGAGCATGACCCTACAGGTCATACAATCTAAGGAAGCATACCAAGAGCGTAACCAATCTAATGTTAAGAATGACACCTAAATCAATCACATCTAACTTTATTAAGTATGCAAGAGTCTTAATACCATTAACAAATAACACAAACACCCTATAGACCCTTTTATTAACCACAGTCTCCTACTAGAGTAGAAATAGAATAAGACTTGACAGATACTTGAGACAAGAACTAAGATGCATAGTCACATTTAGGTCACCTAAGAAAGAGTAGAGCCTGGGTAAAGCAATCAAGACACATCATGAGAGAAAGGATTCAATATACCTGTGTAAGTATTAGAATGTGCCTTATGATCTCGAGGGATATTAAGAGCATTGAGATGATCCCGACCAATTTCAAAGCTAGAAGCGGCACCCCTGGGTGCAAGATCTAGAGAAGTAGCAACCAACATCCTTTGTATTTCCCAAGAAGAAGCCACTATAGTACATTAACTTTTTATATGACATAATTGGTCATACTTAAAACACCAGTTATTTTCTTTCTCACAACAACCATGGTGTGATCGACCATAAAATCGATAAGGAGGATAGGTGAATAAGGATTGGACCCCACTGACCTAATATTGGGCAACTTTTTCCCCATTATTATTATTAATCTAAAGATTCCTACCTCACAATATGTTTGGGTGGGGAGCACTAGCCACAGAGAGAAAACTAAGACTTGAACAATACTTTTTCCTCGACCTCTTTCCACTAACCTATGCCAATTAAGCAATAAAGTGATGAAGCCTAGATTTTTAAGGTGACTGAGGAGATGTGCAACTCCAACAATTGGCTTAGTGAGAATAGGTGGAACCCCACGAGGACAGTCAGATGACACAACCCTTGACCAGGTCTAAATCCCAAAAGTTAGATAAACTTTGCCTTTATTTTTGCCAGTTGGGACAGAAGATCTTGCTTGCATATTAGATCTTCTTAAATACATGATCTAAAAAATTGCCAAGAAAAAAATAGAGGAATCCTAAACCTTAGACTCTTTATCGCTAGAGATTGAATCACAAGAAAGAAAAATATTCCTAAATGTCTCATAGCCTTTCTATTATAAGTGTGGTGCGCTACACACCCATTAAAGAGATTATACTTGACACGAATTTAGGGACTCCCAACTGACCATGAACCTAGGCTTTGATACCAACTTGACACGCCCCAAAAATTAGGCCATGTAATATAGGCACCTCCAGTCTGCAAAACCGTAGGTTACCCCGATAGCCTAACCTAACTAATATAACAACAACTATAAAGGTTGGGTGGATCCCAAACTTATAATAAGATAGCATAAATATAAGGCCAATAGTTAATTTAGAAATTATCTAATATTTTATTATTGTCAATAATCTAGCCAATGCACCCAAGGCCATAGTCATCAACAAAAGCCTCCACCAAATCAAAGATAATAATATGTCAGGATATGCCCTAGATAATAGGCAAGTACTAGATCTATAAAAGTCTAAGACATTGAATAAAGTGACTATGAAAGATAGGTCTTTCAGAGTATGGACGCTCATCTTTTGTAGGCCAATGCCCAAACTGCTCAAATGCCTGATCACTGTGCTAAAGAAAAATAAGATGCACCAATCCCTATGTCGTGTGGGACATAGCATCTAGAGATGGTTAGATGTTGGAATACAACCATGTAAACCAATTTAATAATCGTTTGAGCTTCTCTATAGCTTCCCCAATTCATTTTCCAAATGTATATTTATATTCATGATTTGAGCTTCTCCATATCTTCTCCAAGTCATTTATGACCTATTGGGACTAATGGTTTGGTTACTAGGAAATTTATTTTTCTTTTCAAGCCAATTCCCTATTTTGAAGTCTTCGTTGTTTCTAAATAGCCATCGGGCAAAGTGTTAGTAAAATAATCTCATATGAAAACTCTGACTATACAAGAAGATCCTAAATATCAATTTTATTATAGTTAGACCTTTAGTTTGGGTCCCAATGCAATCCATCTCATTTTGGCCTATTGGTCAAAAAGTTAAAAATTAGAAAGAATGTGTGTGGGACCCATATTTGGTTAAAATGACCTCGAAATGAAAATTTGACTTTTCCATCACATCAAAAATTTCAATTTATGCTAGGGAGATCCTTGGTTTAGGTTCCAAATCTTCCAAACTTATTTTAGGATATTGAGCAGATATTTGTGAAAAATATTAAAATTATAGGTGTGGACCCAACATTTTGCCTAATAGATCTCCGATGAAAGTTTTGATGATTCCAATGGATTTAAAATATGGTTTACACTCAAAATTCACAATTTTATCATATTATTTTGATTTCAGATTAGTTTTGAGGGTTGAAAGCTTATTTTTTGAGTGTATTGTCATCTGGTGCAACTACTATCATGACAAAGAGTTTGTGATTGCAGAAGCACAATCATAGCTTATATTATCATCATAACAACATCTCTTTACCTGTAGGGGCTATATAATGGTTCCAAGAGGCATTAGGGTATTTCCCCTTCTACATTTAGAACTAGAAACCCCTAAATGAGTGTAATAACTAAAAATTGGTAATGAGGGGTGACTTGGAGCTTAATTATCATCTTGTATCATGATTATCTTCAAGATTAAGGTAAGAATTTCTTGAATTAATGCTCGAATTTGTTAGCTTGGAACCACAATGATAGCTTAGCTTAGGTCTTGAATTTAGCTAAAATTATGTTTAATTTTCACTCATTCCTTAAGGGTTATGATTCCTTATTCATCTGTGAACATTAGGTTGGTCTCAAAAACTAGTTTTTATTATGAGGTATCCACTTATGGTTTTTGGTGCCATTTTTGGACCCGAAGCACAATAGCATAATATGAGTATCATTAGACTCATATTAATAATTATGATTAGGTAGGCTTCTTTCTGCTTTTCTTCATAGATTATGTGTGATATATTTGGTATGTGAATATGAATATTAGTCCTGATTATGAGTAGAATAAGTTTTCCTTGAGTGTTGAAGTTTTGGGAAATAGATGATGGTTTTGGACCCATAAGATGGCATATTTAAGACTCTTTTGTATCTTGTTTTGTTCACTCTGCAGTTTAGATAAGTTAAAGAAAGGAAATGATACAATGCTATATTTAGAATATGGTTTTAGCATTTGAATCATGATTTGTATATTTAGCCTTATTGGGCTTGTATGGTAGTCCTGAAATCGTATTTGGGTAGTGTTGACTTATGTACCCTTACTTCTAGTCAAAATTGCTATCTTAGGCTTGAACATGGCTTACTTGATATCTAGATAATAAACTAGATGACTTACCCTAGTTCGGGGAATAGTATGCTTAATCATGGTAGAAGTTAGATTATTCGGCCCACTCAGGACTACGCTTGTTTTAAGTCTTGTTGTCATAGTTGCGGATGTTAGACATAGATGGTGATAGTAAGTCTTAGAATAAGGTAACTTTATAACTTGGTAACTTGTATTGACGTTCCCAGATTATGGCTTATGAGTTATGATTAAGATATTCCTTGTGGAAGTGATATTGGGCATTTACAAATGATATTCCTTCTAGATACGCTATGTGGCCTATAGAGATGCTATTTCCTCTTAGACTTGATGATTGTCCTGTAGATATGTTATTTCCTCTTAAAATTGATGATTGGCCAATAGAGATGCTATTTCCCCTTGGACTTAATTATTGGCCTATAGAGATGCTATTTCCTCTTAGACTTGACAATTAGCCTATAAAGATGTTGTTTCCACTTTGACTTGATGATTTGACTATAGAATTAATATTTTCTTCTGTCATAATTATTGGACCTACAGAGACGATGTTCCTCTTGGATATATAAATTGTCCTAGAGATGTGATATTCCTCATTGTCATGATGCATAACCTATGGATATAAGATATCCTTTGGACAATACATATCTATCTATATTACGTTTCCTAGATATGAGATGCCTCTTGTGTGAGAGATGATTATATGCATTCTGATATTATGCCTCCTATATATGAGATGCCTCATATTGGTTAGACTATTATAGATATGCTACAGCTTATAAATATGGTTATTGATATGAGTTTTGAATATATATATAGGCTTAAGGCTGTGATTATGATGTTGAGATTATTCCAAAAAAATTAATGGTCCAAGGGTCGCGTTTTGACATTGATCAAATATCTAGGAAGTATTTGTCATTATAAATGATGTGATTACAGTTTATAAATATGAGTATGTATATATTTGTATGTACTTCACTATATTATAGGGTGTAGAAGATGTGGTATGATGCTTAATATTTTACTGATTGAATACTGGTGATGGCATGTACAGATTTAGTACATTCATAATTGTTATATCGGTAATTGATGCGATTTTAGATAAAATATAAACTTATGACTGTTCTTCCTAATTAAGGGTTAAGCTAAGTGGTAGATAGATGTCTTTTAGATGGCTATAGTACTTGATTGCAAGAAATCTAATGTACTAGTTAATGAACCTTTCTTAGTTGAGATAAGGTTACTAGGAATGATTGATACATGGCTAATAATGATGTTGAATAATTAATAAATGAGGATTAGTTGGTAAATGATGGCTAGTTAATGATGGATGTTAGTTAATAAAGAATGGTTATATTATAAATGGTAAATTCTTGACTACGATCATTATTATGGCTATATTATGATAGATTCGGCATTAATTTAGTATCAAGATTTGAGGTATGTCTTCGGCTTCTCCTATCTTATGATACTATTATTATGCACGATTATTTCATGGCTTGCCATGTGGATCAGTATCCATGAGTACGATAGCATTTAAATCTTTATAATGTTGTAATAAGGTCTTAAATTGACAATAGGATGACATAGGTTATGCTTTGAGATAACCTTATTCTTATATACATATATATCTATATATATCCATCTATACGATGCTATGATACTAGCATATGTCCCTTCTTTCGTTATTCAAATTGTATAGTCATTTCTTTGCCTTGTATAATTTTACATATCCTTCTTTCTCTCTTTATTTGTATATTGACATAGGATATATGGTATAGCATTAATGTATATTGAATATAGCTGGAATAATATAGTTCACCTTGATACTTTCTTTGATTTATTATGTCAAACTCTTGGACATGAATAGGGTAGTTGTTCCTTATTATCTCATTTACTTTTCATAGGATTTTTGGACTCCTGGGTGTAGTTTCCATTCTTTTTATATACTATATATATATATATATCTACTTTATCTTTGGAGCTCAGTTAGCTATAGCCAATTGAGTACCATTTATTTGGTACTCATGCTACACTTCTGCACCCTGCAGATCATAGTATGGTTTATAATTGTTGATGTGTCCATCATATGGAGAAGCCCTAGTTTATAGACTTAGATTGAGATCCTGCTGTTTGGAGTATTACTTATCTCTCTCTTTTGTAGTAGACTTGTCTCAAAGTTGTATTTAGAGATATGTTAGATTAGTGTATTTCTCTTGATATTTAACTTTTGTACTCTTTTTATATTAGAAGCTCTTGTATTGATTCCACTAGGTTTTACGATTCTTCTATGTATTGATCTTTATTTTATATATTCTGCATTATTTTCCTTGTATTATAAGTAGTCTTTTACTAGCCATTCAGGACTATAGGTTGACTCGTCTACTGGTAGGGTATGGTAGGCACCATCCTGACTTGATGAAATTGGGCTGTGATAAATTAGTATCATAACCTAGGTGTCATTGGTGTATTAGTACAAGAGCTAAGTGTTAGTAGTGTTCTACAGATTAGTGCAGAGATATTTGTAATCTATCTTTGCAAGGCTAAAGTTACCTTTTAGGAAATTTACTTTATGTCTTCTTATCATGTGTCTACATTCCTATGAATGTTCAACACTTTCTTTGACTCTATTCTATCACTAAAGGATGATGCAATAATGTCGATAGATGCGAACAATACTACAACACACATTTCTAGAATTTTATTGCAGCATCAGACTAGAGGGTCAGAGACAGATATAGAAGATCCTTAGAGATAGCTAAAAAGGGTTTAGGTAGAGTACCCATCAGACTTATGGAGTGTGGTATGGTTCTTTGGGCAATAGCGACCATTCTAGATAATTAAGGGCAGTATCTAAAAGTATTCTAGGATTTTTGTTTGGTTGTGTTGTGATGAGCCATTAGTTTAGAGAATTCCCCTTATATGAGATAGGTAATCAACTATAGTAAATGCGTATTCCTCTATAGCCTAGAGTTCCTAACACTGGCTGTGATTTTTAAAGTTGGATATAATTTTACAAATTTCATTCATCGTCAGTTGGCCAGCCATTTGAGATCGGTTTATGTTCTCTTGATATTACTGTTTTAGAAATTACTAAGGCAACAGAGCAACTCACAACGAGTCTAGGAAGTGTCCTTGACACGAGAATCTGGTCATTCAACTTCTTTAGATTGAATCATGATGTTGTGGAATCTTCAGTTAGAAATAGTGTGCTTGGCTCCTAAGTTAATGATTTTGTCGTTCAGTCTGAGTTGGTCGCATAAAGATTTATTTTTCTATGCTCGTCAGCCATGTGACTATGGATGTTACCACAATTGGTGTGCTTTTATTTCTCATATTTATCTCTTATTATGTGTATTGGCGTTTTCATACCCATTGGTGATTGTATGCCCTGCTGAATTTATATCAGTTATTATGTGCCATATTATTGAATTCATGATTATATTACTACTCTGTGGTTTATTTCTCTTAGTAGTGGATATAACAAATATATATTGATGTTTATACCTGATGGGAGTGGTTTGGGGTTTGTGTCCCATTTATCTTGGCACATTAGCCCTATTGTGGCCATTGAGTGGTACATGCCATTGGTATTTATTTTGGTATTGCCTGCTCAGTATGTTGATATTGATATTATTGTTTCTATTTGTACCAATATGTGAGGTTATTGATATTACATGATATTAGTACTTGATGATTGTTACATGATGAATTTGATTTTCGTTGAGCAGCTATATACACTAGTGTTATCTAGTTAGACTTTTATATTCTTATGATATTATTTATTGACTTGAGTAGATATAGCCCGATTTGATGATTTCTTTCCCCTAGTGCGGTGAGGTTAACTGTGTGCCCTCTTGGTTATCTATATTAGATCAATTTTAAGGATATATTGTGGTATAGAAGGTAAGTTGACATTTTGTGGTTCTTTGTATTTTTGAGTAAAAAATTTAGTTTTGTTGCTAGTTTTTGAGTTTGAGATTCTTATACTTGCCTCATGAGTCATCAAGGATTTTATTTTAGCTACCCATTCCAGTATAACCCATTTGTGAGATGGACCAGTTTGAGGTTCGTTCTTTATTTTTGGATATTTCTTCATCTAATAGTGATTTAGATATTGTTGTTGAGATGTTGTGGATTCATGTTATAGGTAAGTTGGGTTTGCTCCCTTATGATGGATTGCCTTATTATTAGTATTGAAATTGAACACTTCTTTGTCGATGTGATATGGTTTTGTCTAGTGGAGTTGGTGAGTTAGGGGCAGGTGGCCTTTCTAGTGATTGCTTCATAAGTTGTCAAATTATAAACTCTTTATCTCAATTTACTAGTACTCTGGTGGTAGTCTCGAATCTGACCTTATTTTTGAGATTGGTATTTCTTCTCCGATGATCTTGTTCTGGGGTGGATTTAGGAATTCCCTATTTTAGCATTTATTCTGCCTAGTAGAAGCTTGGTAGAGTGATTCTCCTCGATGATAGGATCCTGTGGCTATTTCTTTGCCTAGATAAAGTATTGTATTTGTTGGTTCCCAGCTTAAGTTGCATTTCTTCGAGATGCTAAACTTTATTCCTTCACTGGTCTCATTTCCAGCCTTGGGAAGTTTTTGAATATGTTGGAATATTTTATGCCATCCAATGGATATGGAGTGGATAAAATGCATTTTCATCCAGTGATTGACCTTTGGCATGATTTCTATTTTGCAGATATATTCCATTCCCCCCAGCCAATTGACCTTTGGCATGATTTCTATTTTGCAGATATATTCCATTCCCCCCAGCCAATAAATAGTTGGTTGCTTGTGTTATCAATTAATGGTTATCCATGGGGTTATTTTTCTCTCTAGATATGTCTTGACTGTCTCTTGGTATGATTTATCTTGAATATGTTAGATTTGGATGCAAGAGTCAATTAGAGATAGTTGATATTGATATAGCCTTACTGGCCTAGTTTTTGATTTTAAATCCTTGGAATGGCGGTTATGCTGTACGATAAATATGGAGTATTAATGCCTTCCCATTTTTAGTTTTGATTTAGATGTTTTAGAGTGAGCGGTTAAGCCGTAGTATTGAAATTTTAGCTTTGTGTTGTAGAGTTTACGTGAAACTTTTAGTTTAGACCTGTCCTTGTTCAAATTTCTTTTATAGGGTGGTTGAGCCTACTCAGTGGTGGCATATTTGGTTTTCTAGACTTTGTCTAGATTATAGTTGATAAGTGTTCAACTGATAGCCCATGGGCCCTATTGTGGTTATTTTAGTTTTGACCTCTAGTTTATGTTTTCTTTGAGAATTTTGGACGATTTACTCAGGTGTGTGTGAGGGGTGGTACTATTCTATAGTTAGATTAAGTAAGTCTTCATTCTCGATGGATGAGATATCCTAGAGTGGAATATTCAGTGATGAGTAGTTACCCCTTGGATTTTAAGATTTTAGTTTGATTTTCATCTGAACTGGTTTGAGCATTCG
>NW_025831345.1:0-36609 GCF_002878395.1 Capsicum annuum | reverse complement strand
CAACTGATAGACCATGGGCCCTATAGTGGTTATTTTAGTTTTGACCTCTAGTTTAAGTTTTATTTGAGAATTTTGGATGATTTACTCAGGTGTGTGTGAGGGGTGGTACTATTCTATAGTTAGATTAACTAAGTCTTCATTCTCAATGGATGAGATATCCTAGAGTGGAATATTCAGTGATGAGTAGTTACCTCTTGGATTTTAAGAGTTTAGTTTGATTTTCATCCGAACTGTTTTAAGCATTCGCGTGGATTGCACTCTCTGATTATCTCTATTTGTATGCCCAGATAGAGTCTTCCAAGCTTATTCTCATGTTTGCCGTATGGAGTTTCAGTGGATCAGCTTTACCTTTTTGATTTCTCTATGATGAGATGGAGTGGATGAGACTTAGGTTATTTTCCTCGTAGTTTAGAGTCGAAAGCATGTGTAAAATGTTTAAGTAAGGTTATTATTAAATGTGGAGTAGGTTTTATAACTCATGTCTTGGTTTAATTTTGGCTTGGATGACTCTTTGTTAATTTATGAAAATATAGTAATGGTATTAGTATGTTGTGATTCGGTCCATTATTATCACCCTTTTGGGTTCAGTTGAACGACTATTAGTGGTCAAAGTTTAGTTTTGACTATTTTGGAAGTAGAATGAGAGTGTTGGCTTAAAAAGGAATACCTCTGGCAAAATCCCTTAGAATTGTTTTCTCTCTATTGAGGTTACCTAGAAAGTCTTAATTGGAGTATGCCATCCAATATATATGGAGTGGGTAAACTGCATTTTCAGCCAGTGATTGACCTTTGGCATGATTTCTGTTTTGCAGCTATATTCCATTCCCCCCCAGCCAATAAACAGTTGGTTGCTAATGTTATCAATTAATGGTTATCCATGGGGTGATTTTTCTCTCTAGATATGTCTTGACTTTCTCTTGTTATGATTTATCTTGAATATGTTAGATTTGGATCAAAGAGTTAATTTGAGATAGTTGATATTGATATAGCCTTATTGGCCTAGTTTTGGATTTTAACTCCTTGGTATGGCGGTTACGATGTATGATAAATATGAAGTATTAATTCCTGCCCATTTTTAGTTTTGATTTAGATATTTGAGAGTGAGCGGTTAAGCCTTAGTATTGAAATTTTAGCTTTGTGTTGTATAGTTTACGTGAAACTTTTATTTTACACTTGTCCTTGTTCAAATTTCTTTTATAGGGTGGTTGAGCCTACTCCATGGTTGCATATTTGGTCTTCTAGACTTTGTCTGGATTATAGTTGATTAGTGTTTAGATGATAGCCCATGGGACCTATAGTGGTTATTTTAGTTTTGACCTCTAGTTTAAGTTTTCTTTTAGAATTTTGGATGATTTACTCAGGTGTGTATGAGGGGTGGTACTATTCTATAGTTATATTAAGTAAGTCTTCATTCTCGATGGATGAGATATCCTAGAGTGGAATATTCAGTGATGAGTAGTTACCCCTTGGATTTTAATATTTTAGTTTGATTTTCATCTGAACTAGTTTGAGCATTCGCATGGATTGCTTTCTGTGATTATCTCTATTTGTATGCCCAGATAGAGCCTTCTAAGCTTATTCTCATGTTTGCCTTATGGAGTTTCAGTGGATCAGCTTTACCTTTTTGATTTCTCTTTGATGAGATGGAGTGGATGAGACTTAGGTGATTTTCCTCGTAGTTTAGAGTCGAAAGCATGTTTAAAATGTTAAAGTTAGGTTATTATTAAATGTGGAGTAGGTTTTATAACTCATGTCTTGGTTTAATTTTGGCTTGGATGAGCCTTTGTTAATTTATGAAGATATAGTGATGGTATTAGTATGTTGTGATTCAGTCTATTATTACTAACCTTTTGGGTTTAGTTGGACGACAGTTAGTGGTCAAAGTTGAGTTTTGACTATTTTGGAAGTAGAATGAGAGTGTTGGTTGAAAAAGGAATAACTCTGGCAAAATCCCTTAGAAGTGTTTTCTCTCTATTGAGGTTACCTGGACAGTCTTGATTGGAGCATGCGGGCGCAATACCTCTTACTTTTGTGCTTTTAAGATTCTCTCTATCCGTTGACTTTTGGGTATAAAAGTACTTTTGGTAGTAGTATTACTATAACCCATCAAGTCATTTTCCATATGTATGCTTATCTTCACTATTAGAGATTCTTCATAACTTTCCTAAGTCATTTATGACTTGTTGGGACTGACGATTCAGTTACTGGGCAGTTCATTTTGTTTTTAGAGCCAATTCCCTGTTTTGAGGTCTTCGATGGTTCCAAATAGCTATCAGGCAAGAACTTCAACGAAATTATCTAACATACAAATTCAGACTGCTCCAGCAAATCTAAAATATAAATTCTCATCTATCTAGATCTTTGGTTTGGGTCTTAATGCACTCAACCTCATTTTGACTTATTGGTTGGTAAGATAAAACTTGGAATGAATAGATGTGCAACACACAAGTGGTCTAAACAATTTCAGATTAAAAATTCGACATCTCCATCACATTCGAAATGTTGATTTCATACTAAGGAGACCCTTGGTTCAGGTCCCAAGGGTCCCGGACTAATTTTGGGCAATTGAGTAAATTTTTATGAAGAGTGACGAAATTATAGGTGTGGGCCCCATGTTTCCCTAAATAATCTCCGATGAAATTTTTGACAGATCCAATGGATTTGAAATGTCATTTACACTAAAAATTCACTATTGGATGATGTTATTTGGATTTCGGATGAGTTTCGAGAGTTATTTGGATTTCGGATGAGTTTCGAGAGTCAAACTTATTTTTTAGTTTGTTGTTATCTGGTGCAACTACGATCGCGGCCAAGAGTGTACAATTGTGGGGGAGCGATCGCAGCCCGTATGAACATGATAGTGGCATCTTGTATCATGATTATCTTAAATATTAAGGTAAGAATTTCTGGAATTCATTCTTGAAGTTCTTAGTTTAAATCCAAAACCCAAATTTAGCTTAGGGCTTGATTTTAGCCCAAAGTATGCTTAGTTTTCACCCATTTTTAAGGATTATGATTCCTTATTCATTTGTGAACATTGGGTTGGTCTCGGAAACTCATTTCCTGTATGCAGGATTCTCTTAGGGATTTCTTGGTCATTTTTGAACCCGAAGAACAATAGTGCATTATGGGTATCATTAGACTCGTATTGATTAGTAGGTTATGGTTTTGAAAGTATGATGGAATTTTGAGAATTGTAAACGGAAGACAAGAATGTGTTGCATGAAGTGAGGTTTTATTGTTTGTCCCTAAGGTAGGCTTCTGTCTACTTTTCTTCTTAGATGATGTGTGATATATGTTGTGCATGAATATGGATGTTAGTCTTGATTATGTGTAGGATAACTTGTCCTTGATTGTTGATGTTTTTGGGAATAGATGAGGGTTTTGTTCCTATAAGAATTCATGTTTGTTAACCTTTTGTATCCTATCTCCTTCCCTTATCAGTTAATATTAGTTATAGCATGGATAGGACATAATGTTATTTTTGGAATGTGGTTTTAGCATTAGAATCTTGATTTTTATATTTAGCTTTATTGGGCTTGTACGGTTTTCTTGAAACTGTAATTTGGGTAGAGTTGACTTAAGTACACTTATTTCTAGTCGAAGTTGCTATTTTAGGCTTGAATATAACTTACTTGACATCTAGAAGTTTAACTAGATACCTTATCCTATTTGGGGAATACTATGCCTAATAATGGATATTGTGGATTAGAATTGGGATCGTTTGGCCTGCTTAGTCCTAAGCTTGTGTTAAGTCTTGTGGACTGATGCTAGACAAAGATGAGGCTAGTAAATCTAAGAATAAGGTTACTTCGTAACTTTGTAACTTGTATTGACGCTCCCGGATTGGGGCTTTTGAGTTATGGTTATGATACTCCATGTGGAAGTGATATAGGGAATTTACAGATGATATTCCTTCTAGATATGTTATGTGGTCTAAAGAGATGCTATTTTCTCTTAGACTTGAAGATTGGCCTATAGAAAAGCTATTTATTCATAGAGTTGATGATTGGCCTATATAGATGCTATTTCCTCTTAGACTTGATGATTTGCCTATAGAGATGCTATTTCCTCTTAGACTTGACGATTAGCCAATAGAGATGCTATTTCCACTTAGACTTGATGATTGGCCTATAGAGTTGATATTTCCTTTAGTCATGATTGTTGGACATATAGAGATGATGTTCCTCTTAGATTTATAAATTGGCCTTTAGAAGTGATATTCCTCTGTAGTCATGGTGCATGACCTCTTGATATAAGATATCCTATAGACAATAACAAATCTATTTTAATTATGTTTCCTAGATGTCAGATTCCTCTTGTGTGAGGGACAATTACATACTTATTGATATTATGCCTAATATATGTGAGGTGCCTCCTATATGTGAGATGATTAGAGATATGCTATGTCATAAATATGATTATTGATTTGAATTCTTAATATGGATATAGGCCTAAGGCTGTGATTATGATGTTGAGATTATGTCAGATAAATTAATGGGCCAAGGGCCACGTTTTGACATTGATTGAATATCCGAGAAGTGTTTGTCATTATATAATTTAATAATAGTTTATGAATATGAATATGTGTATGTTTGTATACACATCTATCTGGTATGGGATGGAGGAAGATGCGGTATGATGCTTATTATTCCACTAATTAAATACTGGTGATTGAATGCATAGATTTTCTACATTCATGATTATTATATTTTTAATTGATGTAATTCTCATTGAAATACTAACTTATGATTGTTCTTCCTAAATAAGGATTAAGCTAAGTTGTAGCTAAATGTCTTTTAGGTGGCTATAATACTTAATGGCTAGAAATCTAATGTACTAGAAGATATACCTTGCTTAGTTGAGATATGGTAACTAGTAATGATTGATACAAATAATGATGTTGAATAGTAGATAAAGGAGGATTAGTTGGTAACCGATGGTTAGTAAGTGATTGATGTTAGTTAATAAAGAATGGTTTAATGATAAATGGTAAATTGTTGACTATTAATGATTAACGGATATAGTATGATTAGTTGATAACAATGAATGGTGGATAAAATGGCAGTTTTTGTCTACTAATGAACCTTGACTAGATGTTACATGTTTGTTATATAATAAGTTGTGGTTAGTTGCTATCCCGTAAGTAAGGATAGTATTTAGGCTAATAACTAGAGGTTCTGTGATTACTAGTGAACAAATGATTCTATTATAATAAGTGTTGGTTAACTAATAACGAGTAGTTGGGAATATTGACTAGATAGATATTCTATGGTGATATGCCTATGTTTATGAGTACTTTAGTGTATCTTATTCGGTAATGGTAATTGTGATGATATTGATACCCGACAAAGCTAGAGGATATATTGATCATATGTTGATACCCGGAGAGGCCAGATGATATGTTGATACTCAGAAAGGCTGGAGGATATTATTAATGTTATTTTGAAACCCGAAAAGGCTGGAGGTTGATTATGATAATGATAGTCCTGATAAGAACAGTTATGATGATTTGTGATATTGATGGTGTACTTAGAATCACTCTTTCATTTGCATCGCCCATCACCAGTATGCACCTATATTTATCAGCCAGTATGGGATGGTTGCATATATATGGGTGAAAAATATGTCGTATGTTTTGTATGTTGAATGAACCTTCCAAGCCTGGGGCAGTGGGGGTACGCATAGGCTTTCCTAGGTATTTGGTTGTCCGGACTAGCCCATTATTGATGTTGTTATTGATATTGTTGTTAATATTATTATGATCATTATTATGGCTTGTATAGGATAGATTGGTCATTGATCTGGTATTGGGATTTCAGCTATGTCTTCAGCCTCTCCTATCTTGTGATTACATTATTATACATGATGATTTCATTTTTAGCCATATGGATTAGAAACCATGAGTATGATAGCATTTAAATCCTTATGGTGTTGTAATGAGGTCTTAAATGAGAATAGACTGATATAGGTTATGCTTTGAGATGACCTTGTGTTTATATATATATATACCTATATATACCTAGCTATATGAAGCTATGATACTGTTGTATATCCCTTCCTTCGTTGTTCAAATTGCATAGCGTTTCTTTGCCTTGTATATTATTACATATCCTTCTTTCACCCATTATTCATATATTGACATGGGATATACTGTAACGCCCCAAGAACCTATCCCGAGATGTCACATGGTGCTCAAGGCCACCCGTGGCCTCAAGCTAACCCTCTAAGCTTTTCATCACTTCCAAAACTCATTATAGCGCAAATCATGCTAAGATAAAGAGGAATAACCATGTCATGAACATACTTAAACACGAAGTAATACTACCCTGTACAAACAAAATATTGAAATCTCTGTACACACTGGTACATTAGTCTGACAAAGCCTCTACTACATAGAACTGAGGACCCATTAGGAAAGATCCCAAACTGACTCATATTGAACTGAAAGTAAACAACCATCTATTAATAAGACAAAATAAGAGACACAGGTTCTTGAACCATGAGGACTCACCAACCGTAGAAATATAGATGAAGGTACTCAAAGATCAGTGTTGCTGTTGAGACTGACCACCTGAGCCTATATCTTGAAGAAATATAGAGTACAAAAGAGTATGAGAGTCAGTACTTAGGAATGTACTGTGTATGTGGGGGTGGATGTAACATTTTAAATAATATCATAAATGTATTTGAAAATCATGCATGTTGACAATAAGAACTCTCTTCGCTTGAATTACTTAAAACATCATTTCCTGAAGTCATCAGTAATAACATATGCTTCATAAATCTCATAAATCATTTAACTCAACTCAAACTCTTTGAATTATGAGTTAGAGAGACTCAGTAACTCATGGTACTTAGATAATTATGGACGTGGGATTTTCTTATAACCGGCATAACTACACTATGTGAGCCACATGGAGTCTAACGTTTTGCCCTTCTAAGGAGAGAACCCCACATTGGCGGGGGTGTTGTACTCTTGCCAGGGAGTATAACCTCAATCTCCTTATCACAATCCCATACTCAGCCTCTGGCCCACAATTATCAACATCAATCCTGTGATGGTACATAGTTTTGGGGAAATACCACATTTCCCGCTCGGTGCTAAATACTCCTCCCATAGTCAGCTCAGAACGCGTTAGGAAATCCACCTTAATCAATATCAACTCATGGATCTATTTTAAAAATCAAAACATATATATATATATATACATATATCATCTGCAAATTATAAACATCTTGTGGATTCCTAACCCGACTCAACTCAACACAATCTTTCTCAACATCAAGTACATTTGCATTTCGAATCATTTTGAAATATCAAAAGCTTCAAGAAAATATCATAGGACTCATTCTTGACTTGCAATCTCAAATATCGATATATATATTCAATAGTCAAATTTCTCATGGAAAGACATAACTCATGACACTTGTCTTAAATATCTTAGAAATCATCAATACGTAACAATATACAACTCATGGAATAAATTCTCAATTTAAAAAACATGATGGGGAAATAATCATAAATATCAAACTTATTCAACTTAAATCTCATAAATCATAAATAAAGAAATTTGGGTATAAACCCACTTGCAAAATCATATAAATCAATAATAGAAAGTAAATCTTTAGGCATAAGAACGAAAGGAGTATTCTTGTTCAAGCCCCACAAACCTTGGATTATAATTTTGAAGATGTAAAAACTTGTTTGGAACTTCTTCCTTACAATTTTTAGATAGGATCCTTGATGTCTTTGACTAGAGGAGCTTAATTCTTGGACAACTTGGAGAAATCTATGGAAGATCCTTGAATTTCTTGGAAGAAGATTGATTTTTTGGGTTTTAGAAGAAACCCTAATTTCTAGATATTTCTTGGAAGAGGAAAGGAGCAAAATGAATGGCTATTATCTACTAAAATATATAAATAATACCATATGGGGCGGAAATGACCAAAATGCCCTTTTTGAAAAAGATGAAATTCATTGATCAGGGCCTATGACGGTTGATCTGACGTCCGTCAAGTCTCCTGATGGTCCACCAAATTGTCCGTCACTCAAGTGACAAAACTGGAATGTTCTGCCTCAACGTGACAGTCGAAGTGACGATCTATCAGGAAACTGATAGTCTACCAAGTCGTCCATCACTCGAGGGCCAGAAATGAGATATTCTGTCTCGACCTGACAGACCCCTTGACGGTCCGTCAACTTTTTGACGGTCCACCATCTTGGAATTCACATGGTGACCATGAAGAGGGGTCAGTACCTTTGCCTGATGGGACACTTGACGTTCCACCAAGGATCTGACGGTCCGCTAGGTCGACTGTCAGGCCTGGGCCATCCAATAACGTTTAGTAAAATGGCCATAACTCCCTCGTCTGATGTTAGATTTTGATGAAATTGGTATCGATGGAAAGCGTATTCAATTATATACATGAAAAAAAAGTTGAAATTAGAGAAATTCAATATGTTTCAAACATAAATCACTTTCGAAGTCATACATATCCACTCAAAAGATGGATTTAGGCTTAAGAGATGATCGGGGTATTACATATACGGTATAGCATCAACGTAAATTGATTATAGCTGGAATAAGATGGTTCACCCTAATACTTCCTTAGTTTTATTATGTTAGACTCTTGGACATAAATAGGATAGTTGTTCCTTATTATATCATTGACTTTTCATATGATTCTTGACTCTTGGGTGTAGTTTTCATTATCTTTATATGTTGTATATATCTTCTTTATCTTTATAGCTTAATTGGCAGTAGCCTACTGAGTACCACTTATTTGTTACTCATACTACATTTTTGTAGCCTGCAGATCATAGTATGGGTTATCTCCATTGATGTGTGCATCGTGCGGAGCAACATTGGTTTAGAGATATAGAGTAAGCTCCTAACGTTTGTAGTATTACTTATCTCTCTCTTATGTATTAGATTAGTCTCTAAGTCATATTCAGAGATAAGATGTATTAGTGTATTTCTCATGATATTTCACTTTTGCACTCTTCTTATATTAGAAGATCTTGTACTGGTACCACTAGGTTTTGGGATTCTTCTATTTATTGGTCTTTGTTTCATATATTCCACATTCTTTTCCTCATATTATTGAGAAGTCCATTACTAGTCATTCCAGACTACGAGTTAGCTTGCCTACTGGTGGGTTATGGTAGGCGCCATCATGACCGGAGGATATCAGGTCGTGACACCTAAATATAAGGATAAAATAACACATTTGTTCAATCAAAGTAAAATCAATATATATAATCATATCTACACAAGTATAGGCATATATGAATATACATATACAAATAGTTACACAATGTTCCAAACCATTGAACAAGTCATAACATATGTTCTCAAATCATGGAATGAAGAACTTTCAATCTTCCATATTACCAATTTCATAATCTTAAACATCTCTATTACCTTAGTTAATAGAGATCCGAACACCAAACAACTCAACCAATCTAACCAATTTATCTAAGTCAACCAATTAACCAATTTAACCAATTCAATCAATTAAGGGACTCGAACCAAAAGTCATCTCATCAGACTAGGGACTCGAACCACTAGTCATTACCTTTACTGGGGACTGAAACCACTAGTCAACTCGCTGGACTAGGGACTTAGACCACTAGTCATTTCATTAGATGAGGTATTTTAAAGTCAATACACCTCTTTAGGTTAGGGACTCGAACCACATTCCATTTAATTGAACTAGGGACTTGAACTACTAGACATTTCATTGGGCGAGGGACTCAAACCACAAGCCATTTCATTAGACTAGGGACTTGAACCACTAGTCATTTCATTGGGTGAGGGACTCAAACTATAATCTATTTCATTAGAATAGGGACTCGAAATACTAGGCATTTTATTGGGTGAGGGACTCAAACCACAATCCATTTCATTGGACTAGGGACTTAAACTACTTTTCATTTTATTGGGCGAGGGACTCAAATCACAAGACATTTCATTATAATAGGGAGTCGAACCACTAGCCATTTCACTACAATTATTATCCAACATTTGAACTCTTGGCCTATTAGTTCATACATTAACATCCATGCAATTCAATCGGCGGCCATCAAGACCTTTACTAATTCATTCAATCTTCATTAGCATTTTTGGTATGCTAGCTTTGTGTTATCATATTTGAGGCTTTTAAATAGGAATAATTGTATGTTCTCAAGTACAATTATTGTTTTTTATTGTATTTCATGTCATTTTGCAGGAAAACTCAAGATTTATGAAAACCTATAAAAATAACGACACAGAAGACATTTTTGGTGTAATAGATATGACAAATAAAAAACAAAGTGTTGAAGTATTCTATTGACAACTTATGTGACAATTTCTAAACAATGTGAAAAGGTATCAGAGTAGTCATTAGTTTAGTACAGAATGTTAGCTGCAGAAGTAGATAGTTGACGACTTAGATACTAAGTCATCAATATTTTGGTAAGTTGTCACCTTAGTCGTCATCTATAGATAGATTGAAGAATGAAGTTGATGACTTGGTTGACAAGTCATCAACGTATTGAAAAGATGTCACAGTAGTCATATCCTATAAATATATTATAGCTATTAAAGTCTCAAGTTGATGACTTGGTTGACAAGTTGTCAACAAGTTGATAATCTATCAAACTTATCGTCCATGATGGTGCAAAAAGTTTGGGTTTTGAATTTCAAATTTTGAAAGCTACAGGTATTTATAGCAGGCTTTATGGTTTTCATGGGTGATCTTGAACATATTCCAAAGATGAGTTTACATCTTTTTAGGCTCTTAAGTTTTGAATTTGATTTTGAATTTTGGTTTAGTTTTGGGAAATTCCTGGTGAAACTTTGAAAGGAACAACATTTGATTTCATATTCAGTAAGTTTAATTAATTTGAATTATGGATTTAATCTATGATTTCACTTTTAATTTCATAAGCAATTAAACCCCACAACTAGAGTTGTGGGAGTTATGATAATACTTTGTTGATTTAATAACTGGGTAAATTTAAATAATTATGGGAATCATTTTGATAATTCTATTGTGTTACATGTTTTCTGTTATTGCAAACAATAGAACTTGTGTGTTGCTTTGCTCAAACTGAGAAATCAACTAAAAGTAGTGAATTATCAAAGAGGATTTTGAAAGATAATTTCCTAAGTTTGAAAAAATTAGGGAACCCAACATCTAGGTAGGTTGAAAAACACTTCGATAGGATGTCGATAATGATAATTTGGTGTTTCCCATAATTCATGAGAATCCAATACCACAACTATTATTCAATGAAGATTTATAGTCATAGTTACCACAACTCTAGTTCTACTACATTCTTGATTTTATATACTGCAACTTTAACTTTGAGTTACTAAACCAAGTTAAAATGTTAATGATAGATTGATTGATAAAACCCCACCTTTTAAAGGAAACTATCGACTATTAGTCGGTTAAATCACAAATAGTCTTAATTAACACCCTATTCCCTATGGGATTCGACCCCAACCAAGTTGGTTATATATTTGACGTCGACCGGTTACTATCTTATAAGAGAGATGTAATTTGGGTATATCAAATTTTGGCGCCATTGCCAAGGAATATAGTTGTCAATTAAGTATATCAGTGTTAATTGACTCTTAATTAAGTATCCCAATTTTACTATAATTTTTTGTTTTTGATATTTACAAGATAGTTATTGTGCATGCCGCAAACTTGAAGATTAGGAGGACTATAATTACCTTTAAACCCAGAACCTCAGAGAATTAGAAGTATGGCTAAACAACAAGACGATGCAAGACTGGCCACTTTACTGAATTCTCAAGTGAACCAACAAAATATTGGGTTACCAAGGTGGGTACCCAATGTGGATGATGAGGATTTTGGAGATGATGAGTTCTTTGATCCTATAAATAGGTAATGTGGTGAAAATATTATACCAGCAAATATAAATATCCAAGCAAGAGGTAGAATGCATCAATAGCCTATGGTGCAATTCGACCTAGATGATGAGGATGAGGATGATTTAGATGGGGAAAAAGCTACTGGAGCAATCATTCCACTACCACTAGTTCCTGGTGTGAAATTCAATATCACTAGCACTATGATCCAACTGCTCAACATGAAAGGACTTTTTGGTAGATTATCGGGTGATGATCCGAATCTGTATTTGGTGAGTAGATAGTTGATGAATCCCTAGTGGTTTCAAAGGAGTTAGGAGGTTTAGAAAAGAAGAGTGCAGAAATGGAACAACCATCTATGCAAAAATATGTTAGTGGTATGGAGCAAGGAGTAGGAAAGGAGGCAGAAGTAGCTCTACCTAGTATGTTACACGGTGATTACAATCCCGAAGGACCAATAGCTAACCCATGACTCATATGTGCTGTGATCACTGAATAATAATACTAAAAATAATGTAGAAAATGGGTTGAATTTCCATAAGGTTCAAATCTGAAAACACTGATAAAGAATATAAACTATAATAATAATTTGTAGAACTAAATATTGTTTGATAATTTAGTCTGAAAAGACTCTAACTGAACTGTTGCAGATGGAGTTGATGGGGCAAGCCCCCTACTAACTCCGACTATTATAATAAAAGCATGCCCTCAATAGATGAGGACTCACTACTAAAACTGTTGTTAATAACTAAATCTGCTTATGCGCGGTCAGGAACCTAAGCATCTGAACCTATGATATATCACATCATATCATAAAGAAAGGGTATGCAATGTTGTGCATATACGTTTATGTATACTATATCTGTGATTTTACTGAAGCTGAGTACTGAGTTTAGATAACTTTATAACTGATATCTGAGATTGCTGATAACTGAGTTACTGATGTTGATTGAGTGTGTCTGAAATTCCTGATTCTGTAGAACTAAACCGAGTTCTATACTGAGATTGAAACTTAAATTATAGGAAGTAATCATCTAATTAACATGCCCCAAATAAGGTAATAGGGGTCCAACCTATAATCCTAGACGGGTAAAGATAAGTTGAAGAGTTACCCTCATCTGGAAAGTACTCTAATTAGAATAGTTGAACCCTCAATTGGCCAGGTAAAAGACCTCATCAACCTCAACTGGCAGGTTGATTTCTCAACCTATGTTGTCTACATAGTTCTGGAATACAAGCACTACTTCTAAGGATTACACCCTTTATTAGTAGGTGAGCCCCCATCTCTAGGCTCACTCGGTGCTGAATCCTACTCCTAACTATATAGACCCTAAACTGATTATACTGAGCTATACTGGACTGATACTATCTTTTTCTTAGTTCTTTCACTAACTGAGTACTACTGAGTTTTGTAACTGACTGAGTTCTACTGATCGTGACATGACTGATACTATTCTATAACTACTATAGATCTAGGTAAACAACTAGATTTTTGGGTATTAAATACCCTCAAGACTCGATAGCATGAAAAGTAGAGCATAGCATGATATTACGAAACATAACAATATACATTTGTCCATAATTCATTTATAGAGACACTTTATCAAACACATGTTGAGAATAAGCTTGTACATATACTAGCATGTCATGATTTCACTATTTAAATCACATGGACATTCTATCAAACACTTGGGGGGCACAACTTAATGCACATAATCATCAATATCATATAAAAATTTCAACTACAATGTCCAAACTTGTAAATTCAAGGATTTAACATGGAAAATACACAATTCAATATATATGCTATTTCAATATCAGGGAAACCACAATTAATCATAGATTGAAACTCAATTAATGTCATGAACATGAATACAATTCAATTTCAAGCTTGTAAATCATAAATCAACAATGTTGTTATTTTAAAAAATAGATTTTTGGACTCTATGGGTGAAAGGAACCCATAGATGAATGCCTAGCATACCTTGGAATGTTAATTCTTGAGGGTTCTTGGAGAAATTAGTGAAAGTTAGCCTTGATTTTTGAAATTAGGGTTTTTGCCTCATGATAAAGAATGATTTAATTTGGGGGAAAATTGGTTGAATAATGATATGAATAGGTTAATTAGGGGTAAGTCCTATGTCAAAGGCTGATTTGGGTTATGGAAAAATACATAATTACCCTTGCGAAAGATTTAAATATTGTCACTGAAAACTCCATTTCGGCACCTGGTGCGATGCGGTGCTATCACGTCGTGTCACTGGAAACTGACAACTGCAAACTAGCTATTCGATGCAATGGAATTGCAATACCCTTTTGTATGTAAATTTTACCCTTGGCGCGAGCACCATGATCGTGATGGAATACGTGAAAATGACAATTGGAAAATTGGCTGGTGGCGCGATACGGTGGTATTGAATTGGCTTACTTGAAAATAACCATTGCCACTTGGCTGGTCTCTGCAATACATTGGGTGCTAATTTGGTACACTGTATTACAAAAATGGCTCTAACTCTTCACTCGAGTAATGGATTTCGGCGAAGTTTATATAGTTGGGAAGCTGACTAACTTTCCTACATATTGGTAAGATCTAAACTGAAAAATACAGAGTATTTTAAAAATTTTAGGTAGGAATACTCATGTACTTAGACCTAAATAAGGCTTGAGATATACGGGGTATTACAATTATGAAGATGAACCAATTGATAAAAAAGGCAAAGAAAAGAGAAAAAGAAGTTAGACTGACGAGCAGAAGAGGATTCAAAGGAAAAATAAGATGAAGGAGAGAAAACAAAGGAAATAAGCACTAGGAAAGTCAAAAAAGACTAGTAAGCCACGAGAAGGGGCACTACGGACTAGATTTAGGGGCGCCTCTACAAGTGGACCTTCTGAGACTGTTGGGGAGTACTTTATTCCACCAAACACTATTATGGATACATTAGTGGAACTTGGTTCTATTGTTGATGTTCCTATCGCTGATGATGAAGTATCACAATCAGTTGCTTATGACACAAGTTCTTAAGGCGTTGTAGGTAGGTCCTCATCGTTGTTCTTAAGGTTCTATAATAACACATTGAAGAAAATGCATGCTTTTATTTGTGGGCGTGGGGGTAGTTGCAAACTCAAGCGTGTATTTCCTGCGTTCTATGCCCTTGATCACTATCTAGAGAACCCATATGTTTAGTTTTTTATGTTTTGTTTATGGTTCATATATTAGGATTTTATGTTCTTTTTTTCGTTTATGTGTTATGTTTTCAAGAAGAGTAGGTATGACTGAGTAGTCGATTTGATTACTTACTAGCATTTTTTAATCCTAAATTATCATGCTTTTTTATTGATTTGTTCTTACTTTCTTAATTAATATCTATTTGTGTAGGTAAAAATTACAATGAGAAGATAAGCAAGGAAACTTGATAAAAATGAGTTATGGAGAAGGTGAAAGAGAAAAAGTGTGAGAAAGAAAAACAAAAGCTAAAATTACAAGTCTAAGATTTGACCGTCAATTACCACTATTGCGGAATGAGGGTCACGATCACATTCGGTCAATAAGTCAAACAAAGGGCAATCGCGATATGACTATCTCGATCGCAGTCAAGGGATGGCGATCATAGTAGAGCAGAAAAGTTTGAAAGGAATTTTTGTAATATTTGGAAAATGTGGAATTCAGGCTAAAATAGGGATTTTTAGCTCATTCTTCACGTATCTTTTATCTTAGTTATTATTCTATCCTTAGTTTAGGATTAATCACTTGGATCTTAGAGCTTGAATTTATACTAATTTGAGGCAAGAATTAATTTAAGAAACTCAAAAGTGAAGAACCGCAAAATCCCATTGAGGATTTTATTGAATTTAAAGTGTGGTTTGCATTCTTTTAATTTTTCATGAATCAAATTGATGGAGATTTTGGTATATTTTTGTTCATTATCTTTATGAGTTGCTAGTTCTTCCTCTTGGGATTATGTTAGACTAGGGTGCAATTTGTTTATGGGTTGTGATGTATTTTTTTCAGATACTAGTTTGTTGATGATGGGTTCTACTATTGCTTGGTTTAATTAGTTTGGTTTTATGGGTGAAAGCCCCAAATAGCCAGAATGGGTTTGTGGGTGAAAACCCCAAACTCTTGAAAGCTTAAAACATCCTTAAAATAGGGGGTTGGGTGTACTTTTGGAAGCCATGATATCATTTAAAGAGGGCTATGGAGATCAAGGGAATAGTGGATAATTATGGATGTAGATTATAATCTTTTTGCAATCTTAGTAATAACGGTGAATAGAGAGTAGGCTATATTTTGGGTATATTACTAGAAATAGGGATGCTCGAGTGAGGTGTTGGGTGGCTTTAATTGATATACTCGTTAGGTACTCGAAAAGGTCAATGAGTTACATCTTCCATTCTTTGCTGACAAACTAGCCTCAAGGACTTTCAACCTAGCCTCCCATATCATTAACAATTAGAATTTTCACTAAATCATCATGTTCATATGCATAACTTTCCCTTAGAAAATCATAATCCTAAGATCCTTTCTTAATTGATTATACTCTAATTATTCATAGTCTTGAATTAGTCATTTAGAATCCCAAAATTAATCGTATCTTTGAACACATTTAAAAACCCCAAGTCTTTGTATCTTAATTTTGACTTTAATAAGTACTTTTATTTCGAACTTACCCATTCTTCACTCACATTGTTCCTCATGGATTCGACCCTGACTCTTGTTGGGTTATTATATTGACTACGACTGCCTTGCACTTAAAACTACATGTAAGTTGAGCGTTATTAGTCATCAAATGCCCTCTTGAAAAATAAGTATCGTCTCCAAAGATCCGATGGTAATTCGGATTGTCTCATCTTCTCCTTATTAAAGAAAATTCATCCATAAATCTACAACATTAATGAAAAAGAGATGAACATCCAACCATACATCCTCGATGAATGAGGGTTAGTATAGGGGTTAAAAAAAACACATCCATGACAAGGTGCTACATATTTTACATACAACAAACGATCCTTTGTTTTCAAAAAAATGAATTCATCTTACCCCATATAAAAGTGTTTGCTATAAGAAGACTTATGAAACAAGGAGACTACAAAGGTCATAAGACACAAGTGTTTCATTGTTTCACCATAATACCTTAACCATGAACTCTTACCTCTATCCAAAACCAATACAATATCAATATGGACGTCTTCAAATGAAAAGTGGTTGTTAAGAAATGTATGAAGAATATTAGTCTCCTTCATGCTGTTTCCTTACTTAAGAGTAGCAATGTACTCTATAAAGCTATTAATCAAGTCACTAAAAGTTGGAACAACCAAGTATTGAGTAAATTCATTAGGATTCACATCACCCTTCTTTTCAAGACAACATCCTTAACCCTTCTTGGGTATACCTTTTGGTTCAAGTCTTCATCAACATCGGAGCCTTTGAATTAGAACTTATCTAGTCCTTCAAACATATGCACTAGAGAAGTTTTCATTGAATCCTCTTTTTGGAGCATTGGCTCATGAACTTGTATGAAAAAAGTACTGTTACTAGGAAAAATGCTATTTCTATAGTT
Organism: Capsicum annuum; assembly: GCF_002878395.1. Taxonomy (NCBI): domain Eukaryota; kingdom Viridiplantae; phylum Streptophyta; class Magnoliopsida; order Solanales; family Solanaceae; genus Capsicum; species Capsicum annuum. The sequence continues at coordinate 19,160 of NW_025831345.1, read as the reverse complement.
AGCGTGTAACAAGGGCTCAAGTTTGACAAGTTCCATAACTAAGTGTTCCTTGTCTTCCTCATTTAATTCAATCCTTGTCTCAATATCCTCACACAGCTCTACTTCTTAATCTATGTTCTTCTCCCAATTTTTAGCTTACTATTTCCCTTAATCCTTAATCTTATTGGGTTGACTTTGATTTACTGCAACTTAGGGTAGTTTACTAAGTGCATTTTGGGCATGGCCACTCAAGAAAGTTTGACCATTTAGTGGATTGTAAAAGTTAAAGTCAGGTAAGTTTAGATGATCCATCATTTTATCTGTCCTCCCACACATGTTATCTTTCTTAGCTTCCAAGGTGTCAAATTGATAGCTAACAGCTTCAAGGGCCATAAGATAGAATTTGCGGTGTGGTTATCCATGGTTTGTGGAGTTTGACCTTTTGGAGTCATTGTACCTAATATAAAGAAATACTAAACAAAAATAAAAAAAAAAAACAAATAATTTAGAGTTATGAAATTGATCTCAGAAGCTTTCGAAGTTCACACCTTTATATTGTCTCTTAATTGGCGTTGGAAGCATTGATAGATCATTTATACTCTAATGAGACTTCTTAGTACCAATTATTGCTTGTGGTTGGAATGGACTCTTATTTTAAATATTCAAATAAAAATTAATCAAGAACTAGATATGAGTTTGAAAACATAAAAGCTTGAAATAAATAGGAAGATGAAAGAAATAAGACTCAAGAACTAATAAATCAACTTAGTAGATGGATTACTTACTGATGAGTAGTTTAAGAATCAATTGAAGAGTTTAGGAATCAAGAAAGTGAAACTAAAGATTCAATCCATGAGAAAAAGGAGTAATTAAAGTGTTGAATTAAGTTTGGAGGCTTGAATTTTGTGTCGGGGACTTGATTTGTGTTGCGAGGGGCTGATCTTCGTTGGCCAGCTTGCTCTACCAGGTGTGGCGCAGTTCCAAGGTAGACTAGACATAGGTTCTTCTGGTTTGAGATTCCCTTGACCTATTTAGCATGTTGGGCACACTCCCAAGACACCTACAAGGAAGATGTCCAAAATTCAGCTTCTACAAGGCCAAAAGCGCCCTTTAAATAGCCAAAATGCCCTCCAATTGTCCCCCATTTGTACTCCTCTCTTGGAAAATCCTTTGAATATTTAGTGGAGCTTTAGTAAAAACACTTTTTCACACTGTTTCTTCATTATTTATGGATGAGAAAAATAATTTTCTGAATTTATCAAATTGAATATATCAATCTCTCCAAGAACAACAAGAACATCAATTTTTTCAACTTTTTCTCCTTAGCTCGCAATATGAAATTTTGAACCTACAAACTTTTCAATATTATAAACTCATTCCAATCAAAATTTTTCTTAAATTCTTTAACAAAATCTTCAAGTCTTTACTACTACTTCAAATCCTTCAACCTATGCTTCCAACGATAGTAAAAGGCTCAATACGACTCAAATTTAATTTCTAGACTCCTATAGTGTTAAAGAAAACAAATCTAACCCTACAAACAAAATAAAACACCAAAATCATAAACTCTAAAATTGATCTGAAACCAAAAATATGAATATTGATTTTTTTTTTGGCAATTTTTGATTTTGACACCCCATTTTTAATTTTTAAGATGACAAACACAAGATTGACTTCGTGGGAACAAAATCAAGCTTCTCTATGATACCAAATGATATACAAACTAAATAATGGAATCAAAACCTAAATTATAATACTAAAATGGAAAGATAAAGAATAGATGATAAACTAGAATTAGATAGGCACAGTGAATGAACCAATAGAAAACTACGGGTATATTTAAACCCTAACCCTCTATTAAATGTCAAAAAAACAATCTCTTACATTAACCTCAAGGAAATTGGATGCCCAAGAAACCCATATTTCTAAACAAGGTTTCAACATAAGATAATGAAATCTTGACTCACACTCTAACAAGAGTATACATTAATAATCATCAAAAACTAATCTACAAATTAAGAATAACTCGGATTTATAGTCTAGGGATAATTATTACACAATTAGGCCCAATAGTAACCCATTTGGAAAGAAAAAAACATTGTAGCCTATTTAGCACCCGCTTAAGCGTCTTGATCACACTAGGGGTGAATCTCTAAAGCATAAGGGGATGTTTTTACCTTCTCTAGAAGATCTAGATTAGGTTTTGTGCACCTCCATAGAGGATGGAGCATATGTACTCTTCCTTGAGCTTCTTAGCCCCATCTTGCACACCTTAGGTTTCTTTAACTTCCCTTGACCCTCTTTGAAGATCATCACTATCCATTATAACCTTTTGATAGAACCAAGGAGACATAAAGTTCCTCTATAAAAATAAGAATCCTCTCAAAAGATTCGAAGGTAGTTTGGATATTATAAAGGTTCAAACTTCCTTAGACTCCAAACAACCAAACCAGGGAGATTAGGTAAACTAGATACTTTAGATAAAGAATCCTGAGAAGCTTTAAGAAGGAGAACAATTTTTCTATCTATAAAAAGCCTTGTCACTTTGCAAGAAGCTATCCTTAAGGTAATAAGTCGAAGGACCCTATCCACCTCTTTGATGAAATACCTAATGACACAGGCATCTACCTTAGCAAGGAGGATGACATTAAGTTGATCTTCTTATGAGAAGAATGAACAATGGAGGAAACCATCTTCTCCATAGATATATACAAAGAATCATGCGAAATCTATGCATATTATCTCTAATTGATATCTAGCACAAGAGAAGGCAACAAAAATCCAACTAGTAAAAAATTCTCAGGATCAACACAAAAGTAAATATATCTTTTAGAATCGCAAACTACCATCCATACCAATTCAATCAGTATATGTATCCCATTGACACCTCAATCCTTTGTGAAATAAGATATTTCGATGATCTTCAAGTATTCAAAAAATATGGAGGATCTATCCTGAAGCCATTTGGAGTGCACTTGGTATATCCTTTCTTTCATGTGTTTATAACACTAGCCATCAAAAGTATACTCCTGAAAGATCCCTCATAGGAATCTGAAGGTTCATCCAATAGGAATAGTTACTATATCAGATCGGTGAAAATAAGCTTGGAAGACAAAAAACACCTCAAGAAAAAGAATGGTGATAACTAGTGGATGGAAGAATGATACATGATATCACCAACGACATAATCCAATATTTCTTGAAAGATAATTCCAAATAAAATACCATACACTGCAAGCTCTATGAAGTTACCTTCCCAAGTTTACCACAAAACCCTTATAAATGGGTTACTCTCTCATAAGGGTACAAGCTACTTATACAGCTAATTGGTAGATACCTACAAGACACTTATGCACCTTCTTACAAGAAAATTACAAGTTGTTTGTGAACCTACTAGAAATTATCTTACAAGTTGTTGATCCTCTTACTTGCAAGTTGACAACACGATGCTCAGTCACTTGCTTTCACATGTAGTCATATGTAAACAACATATTTGTGTTTTCCTTTATTATACTACTTTACATTTTAGTAGGGACTAACTTGTATAAAGTAGGTTGTAAAAATCTCATAGAAATATGTTCTCGAATAGTGCTTATCCATATTTAGAAGATAGGCGAGGGCTTTACAATTTTTTGAATAGTGGGCCATATGTGATATTTTATTTAAAGTTTATCTATAGTACGACATTCGTCTCATATAAAATAAAGAACATGACTTTATTTTGAGATCATAATGTTCTCCACTTAGGGATTAATCTCAATACTTGGATCACATTCTCCATCTAAAATCCTCTTTTGTAAAGTTTCATAATATATATAAAATTTTTGTTGGCTAAGTTCTCTCCCTTGATATTCTCTTTTAAGGAATTGGGTACATTGATACTTTAGGTTGGAGTAGTAGGGTAAGTAAACACTTAGGAAAGTCTGCTTGTTATAATTGGAACATGAAACTCCAAAGTACTTTCCACTATTGTGAAAGAAAATTGGCTTTGTTCACACGACATAGATTTTTAAGTCCTTTCCATGTTTATTAAAAAAATTTGTATGGTCAGCATAATAGCTTTTTGATTTGCTTTATTTTCTTTCAATAAACATATAAATCTAAGGTATGGTGTATTAAACCTTTGTTCTGTAGATGCTTAAGAGAGACAAAGGCCATGCGTAAGCCGTAAAAATTCTGTTTATGTTATATACGAAATAATTATATTTGTACTAGGTAACTATGGATTTTCTGTGTTCTAAGACTGGCAAATCTAATTTTAAAAAAAGAACTTATTCTTAGAAGGCCATATCTAAATTTAAAAAAAGTCTATGGAGCTCAAGGAAAGGTTGCTCTATAACGCTCACCACCCCGCTATAGCGGCACCACTATAGTGGTTGTCACTTTAATATAACAGTCTGACACAATGCATAAGTGGGAGACACACTTTTACTTTATATTACTCTCCTCTTTTCTGAAAACAGCCCCTTGCAATCACATAGTTCTCATTGTCGAAAAAGGTAACACCTGACTCATTTAACTTTAATACTTCATTACTTGCAAAAATAAATGAACTAGGCTATAATTTATATTGTAAAGAGGGTGTTAGAATAAATTTTTGAAGTGTTGATAATTGGGCTTGGTGGTGTCGCAATTTCGAAGCATGGCTGATTCTCTTATATTTATAATGCTTTCACTATGTTATAAATGCAAGAAACTCAATGTTTACCGTCTTAATGGGCCTGGAATCAAAGAATATTAAAAGGGTTCTTTTGGGGTTTTAAATGGTGATTTGGGCTTGATTTAGAAGTTATCATGCCTAAATATTGCATAAACTAGTTCTAGAATCCTATCAGAACATTGATCTACTTGTCAAATTAGAAATTGAAAAATTTGAATCATGAGGGATAGGGAATTATTACACCCCTTGGTTACTAGGGACGAATAAGACTGGTATAGCAGTACTTCTAAGGCAGATAAATTATTGCTATTATGGTAGGCCTTCCGCTATAGCAGAAGGTTACAAATAGTAGCCTTTCAGTCCAAGACTGGACTTTGCTAGATTTTTTTACTACATCCATTCTGAAAGATTGATGAATCCTAAAATGTCTCTATGTAAATTTGTTGGAAATTAATACCTAGAATGGCTAGAACTCAAGACTACACCTCTGTGTAAATCATATTTCCCGATAAAGCTAGTTAAAGGTGGTATATGGAATATCGACAGATAGGGATTTTGTAAGAACGAGGATTAGACATAAGAAATATGGAAGAGAAGGCCAAATTTTGAATGAGATCAATCAGAGGATATATGGTATTGACTGTCAGGAAAAGCAAAAGGAAGTTAGCTCCAAAAAGGCATGAGTCATCTAATGGGAAAATTGTAGAACACAAGGATTGTTTTATACTAGACAAGTGCATAAGAAGTTAAGTCACACATTCTTAGTTAAGTTCAACATTGGTAAAGATGTGTATGATCTTCATGTTTTACTCTTAGATTTCATATTATCTACTCGAATTTTTAAGGATTGATATAACAAAGGTATTTTATTTTTGCTATCCAAATGTTGTGACATATTTTATTATTTCTTTTGTGATGTAGTATTATTTTCTTTCATATTCCTTTTTTGAAATCAAAATAGAGTTTGAAAGAGTTAAAAAAAAGGAAGAAAAGTATCAAGAAAACAGAAAATAAAAAAAAAGTTAGGAAAAAAAATAGAATCAGAAAAAGTCTCAAATAAAGAAAAGTCAAAGAAAAAAAAGAGTTAAAGCTAGAGTAAAAAAGTAAATAGAAGATGTAAAAGAAAATTAAGTAAAAGACAAGCTTCCTAAACATAGTTTGACCTGATTCTTGCTATGACAAAATACGTAAGCAGTCCTACTATGGTGTTCGGTCCAACTAGGTAAAAATTCAATTCACCCAGTTTAGACGAAATTGGGGCAAAATACATTTTATTTATGGGTTGATTTAAAAAATTATAAGTCTTACCATGTTATATGTATTTTGAGCCTCATGTTATCCTTTATTTCTAACAACATAAAAGTCAAGTTACAACCAAAGAAAGACCATCTGATCAGTCTTTTTAAATGTTTAGACTAAGTATGTTATGGTATATGATGTTCCACATTTAATACACCATTTTTCATCTTCAACGTAAAGAAAAAATTAGAGAAATGTAAAGGACAGAGTATTAGGTGTGAATGTTTTTACGGACACCATAAGATGATAGTAAGATGAGAGATGAAAATGACAGAATGTTATTGATGAAAATCATTATGGGCACCGTAAAATTATAGTAATATAATAGAAATGAAAAATGATGGAGTCTTATTTCTGAAAACCCTCATAGGCACCATAAGGTGATGGTGAGTTGGGAGAAAATTAAAATAATAGATACTCACTGAAGAAAATACTTTGGGGTGCCACTTATGGAATGATGTCTGTGATCTAAAGGCAATAATTTTAAAAGCAGCTCATTTTTAATTTCAATAATTTGTTTAAGTTGACAAATGATTAGAATTGAAAGATCAAGTTGCTTAATCCAAAATGCATAGTATAATCAATTGAGCCGCCTACTATACCTGGAAAAGTTTTTCTTTTTGTCATTTTTAGAAAAGGGACTTCTATTGTCTCTTCATTTCTTTTGATATTTTTACTTTTTTTTTTCATGTATATGTTCTCAAATGGAAAATCATTAGCATCATTTTTCTCGTGTTATTAAGTCATATTCATGTCAAGGCATGTGTGGAAGGACTTTAATACCTTCTACCAACTCCTTTAATTGAATAAAGTAAGGCAAAGGGATGATAAATAAAGTTACCATGATTCAAAATAAAGAAAAGTACCAAAGAATAAATGTAATATGATTTTTTTGATATTCATAGAAATACAATACGTCCATTACAAGTTAAACTTAGAGGCATTATGCAATGGAAATAATATTTGAGTCAAAGCCTTTTGTTTGCAAGAACTTAGGGTCAATAGTACAACAAGTCAATAATATCTATAAATGATTTTGAAACAGCAATGAACAAGATAAATGCAAGAATAGTCGTCTAAAAAGTCAAATACCTCAAACCAATCAACCATCATACTTTTAAACACACAAGTTTTCTTTTTTTTAAAAAAAGAGATGGAAGGTTTATTTCATATCAAATACTTTGAATATTGGATATCAAAATTTGCAATTTGATAATCATGTCAATCCAAGAAGCAATGTTGCGATAAAAGTTTGCTAGATGACAGTGACTGTAAAAATTATTATAATTTTCCCTTGCAAGGTACACTTCCTAAAACTAGTTAAGGTCTTGGCACACACTCTTCTTTGTGCATTCTCAAATTAGTTAGGATTTGTAAATACTCACAAAAATTTTCTGGTAAAAAGTAGGGCAAAAATTTTATTCGTATTATTTCAAAAATTAATTTTCAACTGAGGACCATCATAAAATAAATGATATTTTAATTTTTCAACTTAAGACCATCCTAAAAAATTAGATTTTAATTTTTAATTCAGTACCTTTTAGAAAAATGAGATTATAATTTTCAACTCAAGACCCTCCTAAAAAATGAAAATTTAATTTTTAATTTAGGATACTCCTAAAAAATGAGACTTTAATTTTCAACTCATAACCCTCCTGGATAATTGGACTATAATTATCAACTTAGGATCCTCGTAGAAAGTGGATTGTTAATTTTCAACTTAGCACCCTCTTGAAAAATGTGACTTTACTTTCAAATCAGGAACCTTATGGAAAATGGGTCTTTTCTTTTCAACTCAGGACCCTTCCGAAAAACAAAACTTAAATTTTCAAAACAGAGCCCTCCTGAAAATAAAATTTAGATTAGCAGGATTCTCTTGAAAAATGAAACTTTAATTTTTAACTTAGAACCCTCCAAAAAAATAGAACTTTAATTTTCAATCTAGAAAACTCCTAGAAATATGAATTTATTTTCATCTTGCGGCCCTCTGTGAAAATAGGACTTTGCTTCAACTCAGGACCTTCATGAAAATATGACATTACTTTTAAATCAGGACCCTCCTGAAAAATGAGAATTTAATTTTTAACTCAGGGCCTTTTTGGAAATTGGAACGTTACTTTAAACTCAGGAGCTTCTTAAAAAATGAAACATTATTTTCAACTCAGGTCTCTCCTAGAAAATGAGACTTTAATTTTCAACTCAAGACCCTTCTAAAAATTGAAACATCATTTTTTTAGGACTGTCCTAAAAAATAGTATTTAGTTAAGCACGGCCTTCCTAAAAAATGAGATTTACTTTTCTAGTTCACTATATATTTGAAATTCAAAAACACGTTCAAACAACATAGACTACTCTAAATTTTGAATCTCAGGAAGCCAACCTGAAGAATCTGATAATTTGTTTTTAAGTTAAGTATCCTTCCTGGGTGTAGGTTCGTCTTTAATTTCAATCTTAGGATCCCCGCCTAGCGACTTAGCAATTTTCAATGTCAAAGTGAGAAGAAGAAAGTGCTTGCCTGAAGATTTTTAAGTTTATTGTAATACCCCTCAGTTTTCCTAGCTTAAATTCGTTCCTAGAATGTTAAAAAATAGCTTCCCAAATAAATAATATTTATTTCATGTGCAATTTTTAAGATTTACACCTCCCATTATGTGGGAAACTGAATAAGCTTTTCATCAATGTCAAATTTGGCAAATTTCAATACTCGGTGAAGAAGTTAAAGCATTTTTAGCAAGACAGTATGCCACCTGAGCACTTGGCGTGTCGCGGAGGAGAGAAAATATATAATCACCGAATTTCAATGGCCTTCCGTGATATCACCGAATCTTGGAGAGGGTCAATTTTTCATTAGTAAAAATCCAGTTACCTAACGCGATGTTGGCACGTCGCACCAGTGGCCTAAATGACAAAAATATACGGTACCACGGTAGCTCCGCATAATGGAGAAAGCCTAGTTTCCAATTATTATTTTCCTATGAGCCACCATGATAGTGGCGTATCGCGTTGGCCAGCCAAATCAGAAAATGTTGCTCTTTTCCAGTTTCATTGAGAAGTTTAAAAAGGGTATTTTTGTTAATTTCCAAGGCCCCAATCTGTCCAAAATACAATATTAATCATATTCAAAGCACTTTGTGCTCATTATTCATCATGCACTTCAAAAGCAAAACCTTAGAGCTCTAAAACCTCTTCTCCAAGAAATCAAAATCCTCCATTTATTATCCAAGAAAATGTAAGATTGAGGATTTCCAAGGCAAGATAATAAAGAATCCATCTCCAAAAACACAAGTAGGAATCAGTAATTCAAGTTTCTTCATCTAATAATCTATCAAGGTATGTAGGATTTATGAATAAGGATCTTCTTCCATCCTTGTGTTCAAAACCAAGCTTTTATTTAAAATTGATATGATTTTGAATGATTATTCATGAGATTTGAATTAGGGTTCATACTCATTTTTTTCTAATTGCATGATTTGAGATTTACAATATTTTTGAAAATGAATTGCCTATCTATTTTCATATTTTCATGCCTATTGCAATAATTTACAGATTTTGTGATGAATTATTATTTTTTTCAATATCAAGCATGATTATTATGATTTTTGGACAAGAGATTGAAGCATGGGTTATTACCTCAAGATTGAATATTATTTCAAGAAAGATGATGCTTTAAGTATTCTATTATCAGAATATTTACAGATTTACAGTTAAGCTTTGTTCTTTCGATCAACAGATAAGTTTTGGAATCCACTTTAGAGATTCATTACAGATTACAAAAAGCAAAATAGTTTAGTTTATAGATTGATCAGATAAGTGCATAACTGGTTTTATAATAAACTCTTATGCAAGTTTTAAAGTGGATTCCCAATGACATGAGCGTAGCAAATTAAAGGGAGTAGTATTTAGCACCGAGTTGTGTATGATTCCAAGGTCTCATACCACATAACTATTTGTCACCATAGGATTAAGATTAAAGTGGCCATAGTGGGCTAAGATAAAGATCACTTAAGTTTAGGTTATACTTCCCAGCTTGAGTATGGCACCTCTCCCCAACATGAGGTTTCTTTCTCAAGAGGATGAGACATTGGACTCCTTGTAGCTCGCATGGTTTGTGTTGGTTAAGAGAACCTTCCTACTAGTAAAGAAAAGTTTTGAAAGAATTCCATTAAGATAAAGTGCTTTTCTTACAGCTTTATAGTAAAAAGTTTTATAATAGTTCTCAAAAAATAATAAAATAAAGCATTTAGAAAACAAAGTGTAAAGGCTCACAAAGTTTACTCAGATTATGCTTTACAGAAAGATAATATTTATAGACTTAATCTTTTTAATTTCAGATTTTCAAAGTGAGCTCTTTCTACACTTAGACAGTATGATTTTACAGATAGAATACAATTATAGCTTTCAGAACTAAATGTTATGACTTACTAGATTTGTAAAGTAAGATTGATTTACTATTCATGATTTCAGTATTTCAAATATTTCAGCTTGTGTGAGTCATTTACATTTAGCATGCATTATTTTATAAATTATGATGAAGAGATGATGTTTTACTTATGCATTTCACCCCCATATACTCAGTACATCCTCAAAGTACTGATCCATGTATATGTTTATGTTCTACATTTTCTCATAATGTAGGTTCATGTGCTCAGTATCAGCAGCGTGAGTAGTCCGAGCAACTCCATCTACATCCGACAGTTGGTTTATTCATAGCTCGGGGACTAGTTCATTCTAATTTTTCATCTTATCAGTTTACATGATTTAGCAATTCTTTTTAGATAGTTCGAGTTAGATAGGTGTTTGTCCCAGTGACTCTCTAGTTGTTAGTAGTAAAGGCTTGTTAGACTACTAGTTGTAATTCAGCTTATTCAGTATTGAGATTTCAAAAAAAAATTTAGATATTATATTCAGATAGTTTTCTGCATTCAATATGACTCTCATGATTATAATACCTTGATTATAAGGTTTATACCAAGCAAAAGGCAAGCACCGTGTGATGTCTTGGAATCAAATTTTGGGGCGTTACATTTATCTCCAATACCAAGAGTAGACACGAGTGACCATTTTTTTTCAAGTTCATCACAAAATAATGATTGTCTCACCACTTAAGAAATCATGAATATTGAAGCCAAGGTACCAGAAAGCTGCCCAGCTAGAATCTGTCACTTGTATTTTTATTTTGGACTTGGTTCTTTCGTTTTGATGTAAAGAATAGAGTCATGGAAAGGAGACTCGATGAAACCTCATTAAATCTCTAATCATCATCTAACCATGTAACCTCATTGAACTACATGTAAGTTGATTTTCTTAAAATCTGGGATATATAGGCGGTCAAAAGTCAGGAATCGATTGCATCTCTTTTTTCTTGTTTTTACCCTTTCAAATAATTGTAGGGTGAACACTTGTCTTCTTTCCTGCTTGTCTGAAAACTCTTCATGTTAGAGGGACAAATGTATACATATAGTTTTTGACTTGTACAAGGTTTAACCTATTTTTAGCATTAAATATTTATTTTTTATAATTTTTGTTCTACATTTTATTTTACATTTAGCAAATTTTATTTTAAAATTATGAACGAAAGATTTCATATATATGTGTGTGGGTGTGTGCGTGTGTGGGTGTATGCATGTACATATTCATGTATGTATGTATGTATGAATGCATGCATATTTGTATGTAGAGAAAATACATCATTTCCCCCTTGAACTTGTCGCTATAACTTACTTTATCACTTTAACTTAACTTATAATTATTTACCCCCCTTAACAACTTTTAAGTGAATTAAATACAACCTCACAATTACAATCCCAGTCTCACAACAGAGAGTGCACTACAAACGCATTATGTCATTGCCACCTAACAAATTGTAATATCTTAAAAAAAAGTAATCCCATACAGATATTATTTTTTAATATTTTTCTTTTAAAAAAATATATATGTACTATTTTTATATAAATATAAATAATATATTTTTTAAATATATATATATATATATATATATATATAAATAGACCCCACCCCAACCTCTTTCTCAGACCATCCACCCTAACCCCGTTTCGTTCCTCTTCCTCCTTCTTCTTCAACAGCTCCCCCCCCCCCCCCCCCCCCCCCCCCCCCCCCCGCCCCCCCACCCCTTTTTCTCTTTCTCAGACCATCCCTTCTTAACCCACCCACCCACATTCTCCCCTTCCAATCTTCGATGAAAATGCTTCCTCATTTAATTTTTTCACCTTTTTTCAAAACTTTAAAAATTGTCATACAAGTTACAATACATAACTTAATTCAAATTTAACAAGGAATGGACAACTAACTTAATTAGGAATTGACAAATTATCATCATAAATTGTAACAAATGCTCCGATAAGTACAAGAAGAGGAAGTGATAAATTATCATCATAAATGGCTACATCGAATTTATCAGTTGTGATGACAATGAGTTAATGGAGTTGATCCAATTACATCGAATTTATCAAATATAATGACTTGAATATTTTCAAATAGCTACCTCCCATTGTGATGACAATTTTCAAATGGCCCCATTGATAAATTGACAGTGAGTTGATTATGATGATGATTTTTTTTGGTAATTGGATGCAGCCTTTTGAAAAAATTAAAAAAAAGTAAAAAAAAATTAATGAAGGTAGGGTTAATGGAGCTTAGTATTCGTATTCTTGACAAAAAGATGAATTTGGCCTAAACGAAGAAGATAAAGAAACAAGGTGGGGTAAGGTGGGAGGTACGAAAAATATGAAAAAATAAGGTGTTGGGGGTTTGTGTTTGGGTTTGAGATGGGGGAAGGGGGGTGTTACGAAAAAAATGAAGTTGGGTTTCATTTTTTTTTAATTATCTATAATAATAATAATAATAATAATAATAATAATAATAATAATAATAATAATAAAGTGGACCTTTTTAAACAAAAAAATTACGCGTTTTTCTTTTTTTTTTCCACGTCAGCTGTAGGTGTTGAGTTTAATTCAGTTGAAAGATGTTAAAGGGGTATATAATTACCTGATTAGTTTAGGGTCTAAAATAAGTTTTGGTGACAAGTTGAGGGGGGATTTGTTTTTTATTAAGGTTTTAACTCTTAGTAGGTCTAAATAGGTCTGAATCATTCAGATCTAGAACCAAGTCTTAATAGTTTTGAACAGATATTCTGGTGTTGGATGATAGTCACCACTCTATTTATATTCAGCAGTCACCACCACTAACCACCTCTACCACCGTCACAATTATCAACTACTTCCCACCACCACCAACCACCTCTACCATCACCACCACCATTGATAAAAAATACCGCTACCAGCCACAATTGTCAACTGCTACCACACCTACTACCTCTTTTATTTTAATTATATTCACCGCCACCACTGCCGTCAACAACACCAAAATCAGCAACCACTTCTGGCCAATTCCTACTACCAAGCACCACTTATAACGACCACTAATACATCACAACTTCAACACATTCTTTGGCTGCCACCACCATTGTCACTAGTAACGTCACCTCTACCACCACTTCAACTAGTACCATCGGTACAATTTATCTCTACTAACAACCATCTCAGCCATCACAACAAACAACATCTCCAACTAGTACCAACACATCATCAATCATTATTAATTCATGTTTCAGCCAACATAATTAACACCTTAAACTACTAACCAAGCAACGTCACATAACAACAACCACAACCATCATAACACTCACTATAATACCAACCATCACAATTATCACCACCAACATTATTAATCACTAACATCAATCATTGTCACCGCAACCACAACTATAAGCCATCTCCACTATCACTAACAAACATAAATATTTTTTCTCAATCAAATACTAATAATTTTGTTGTATTAACTTACATACTTTTTTAATATGTAATTAATTTTTTATTTGAATTGTATTTTTTATTTTATTATGTATACAAAAAAATTTTTTTTGCACATTCAGATGTTGAAAAACAAACCGTCTTAATCATTCAGTTTTCAGATGTAGTGACAACATCTTAATCATTCAGATGTACATTCAGATTCAGACATCTGAATCTTAAAAAAAACAAATGGAGCCTAATTCTTTTTTCCCCCATTTTCCCCTCGACTACGCACACATACTCCAACTCCCTCACAAACTACCTCTCAACTCATGTACATTAACACACGACAAAAAACATACGGTAGCCAAAAGTGAAAAACAGAGAGGATAACCAAGAGACAAACAAAGAAGGAAAAAAAGGAGAAAAACAAACAAAAGAAAAAGACGAAAAAAAATACAACCTGACAAGAAGAGATCAAATAGGTAGACAACAAAATGTAGTTTGAGGTTTAGTTCATTATTTTGAGTTAGTGGTTCTGCTTTCTTTTGTTGTGACCCTAAATCTTTATTTCAGTATTGTAGCATTACGATTATGCATGAATTGATTCCAATATAAGGAATTTTGCTCTAATTTTATATTTCTTTAACCTGCTAATATTATTTTACATGATATATATGCAATATGTTTAACTTTTATACTGTTGGATTTAGAGTAAAATTAATATGTCATAGAATTATTTCTTGGGTGCTTATAAATCCATTCTTAACCTTTCCTTACAATGAATTTCTTTATGATTTTATTTGTTACAAGAATTTTGAAATTTTCTGTACCTTAATCGTTTTTTCCCTTCTGCTAGTTGTGAATATGTGGTATATGTGACCTTGACAAGTTTGTCATTATTTTTAGTTTGTTATTTATGTATATGTTTTATTGTTATGGGTTAACTTATTTTATTGTACTCAATTTTAATGACTTGGATTGTTAGTTTGTTATTATATAATTATTGTTACTTTTAATAATTAAACTTTAATAAAGTAAGATTTAGGAAATTATGAGGTTAACGTTGAAAATATAATCAAGGTTTATCATGAGTTTGCATTTGGGTAGTAGGAGTACGTACTTAATACTAATTACTTTTTATTTTAATTTCATTGGGTTTTAGTTCAAGTATGACCCATTTATTAATGTATTAATATTTATGTTTTGATGGAGTTTGGATTAGTGGAAAATATGTGCGAGGCTCGTTACCATTCGGGTAAGCAAATATAAGAATCTGTTGTTACGCATCTTTCTCGATTTGCTTAATAACTCAAAAAATAAAGAATCCCAGTGATGCAATTATACAGATTGATAAATACAATCCTAAAATTAATTTTCTCTAATTAAATCAGTATGCATAGAAAAATTAGTAGATATGGGCACTTAAGTGAAGAAAGTTGTTATGTTTCTAATTGAGTGTATGTCACGACGTAGAATGTAATTTTTCTTCTAAATCGTGACCAATAGAAGTTCAATATTAAAATTGTAGGAATTAAGACCTAATAACATAATTTATCCAAAATAGTGTAAGTTAATTATGAGTTGATAAAAGTGACTGTGCCAGAACTTCGGGACACGAGGATGCCTCATACCTTCTCCTCGGTTAACAAAATTCTTTACCAGTTTTTTTTTTGAAGATCAATAAAGAGATTCTCTTTTGATTAGGGATTCATTAAGGTGATTTTAAATACCATAACTCTATTTCAAGTAGAAACTCTATAAATAGAATAATCTCTGTTCAATATCTTCACTATAATTGAAAAAATTCTTTGACCCTAAAATGGTGTGTGACACCTATTACCCCAGAACACAAAACATGGTTCACCCCGTTGTTTCATCTGGCCCCTTCCATACCTCATTGGCCTAGAACTATCAAATCAGCCCCCAACCATGTGGGCTTCTACCACTATGAGTAACACAATAGTATGCCTACTAAGAGTAAGAATTAAATCGAGTAGGTTCAAACTATCATGTCCCAAAAAAACCCATGCCCTAACTAAAATAAATTTAGCATGTAGCAATAAAAGATAGTTATAGACCAGCTAACAACTAATAGGATATGACCAAGTCAAGCAAAATCATGCCAAATCCATACAGCTAAACCCAAAACCATGTGAACAACCTTGACACTAGCAAAAAGAATCTTACAATACATAACCAATACCCAGATCACATGGAGTCCCAATATGTACACAAAAGCCTACCATATAAGAATAAATTTTAGTTCAGGCATGAAACCCATATACTCACCTAACCCTCTTACATACACGGTGCATATATCCTCTAGGCATGACCTGCTGAGATAATTACCATACATGTACTAAATTTCAAACACAAGTGTCTTCCAATATTATTTCACAAATATTCTTTGAGAGTATGCCAAATATTGAAGTATCTCACATTCAGAAATGACCAGGTCAATTTAATAAGCTTGTAAAGTATTTTATTGACCAATACCAAACAACATACATTAACCAAGAAAATTACTAGTTAATATGCACTTATAATACACGTTGGATTAACCATAATACCATCACTATGCAACATGAAGGTCCCTAGCCATGATGCATTCCGAATACTAGTCTTGAAAGACCTGACCCAAGGTTATTTAGGAAATGTCCTTCCTCACATATACTTGGTACCATTTCGTTATTTAAAGTTTAGCTAAAAAATGATAAACACCCTTATAATATGACACCCATGAACATGCAATAGTAATAACGTTCCGAAATAGTTCCGTAAAACATAACGTGAAATAATTATATAAACAACCCCTAATATGTAGACTACGCTCCTATTAATTAATTTTTATACATGCAATCTCCATGCCAGAAGGCCTACACATGAAGTTTCCCAACCATATATGTTAAATTTATGCTTTTTAACTTGAGTTAATGTGATAAATTTACCCTTAGCTTACGTAGATGTCAACCAACTATACAAAGGAGAAATGAATATTCCAATTTGATGGATGCATTATCACGAAAATACATGGGTTAGGACCCATGCAGTCTGCGTTTTTCTCTTATCCAAGGTTCCAAAGCATGGGAGGTAGCCCTTAGGGTTTTTGGAACCTCCCACATTGTTATGTCAACAAATAGAGAAAAGAGGGAAACCCATTTATGTAGAGATTTTTCCTGATAGCGCACTACTATAGTGGTTTTTCTACCACTATAGAAGAATATATCCTACTGTAGTAGATGTAGTCATGTAATTCTATTCCACATTAGTGTTTTCTGAAGATAAAATAAAGATGATAGTTGTAGCTTAAGGGAAAAAGCTGAATATTGATGTTGTTTGACTTAGGAGAATTCTAGATGTTCCTATTTGTGGTGCGGGGACTGTCTCAATACAACAACTATCAATAGAGTTTTTGGCAATTGCATTAAAGGTAAAAGAAAAATCAGAGTCTGTAGTGAATAGGAAATAACTTAACTGTGATCTGCACTTGGTCTTTGATTTTTTAAACAAAGTAGTTTTGCCCAGATAAGAAAAAAAAAACATTACTTCAGCTGCTGACTTGTATTTTATGGAATTTCTTAGAAATTTTGAGTTCATTAGTCTACCGATATTGATAATGGAACACCTACATGAAGTGGTTCTTTGGAAAAATGGCAAACATGGCTCTACTTATGGTTACTGGTTAAATAAAGTGTTTGATCACTTTGTTATTATTTATGAAAATAGAACTCTTGGAATTGTATTGCAAATTCTTGAAATGATGACACTGGTCAAAACTGGGTGTGTGAAAAATAAATCAAGCACAAACTACCAGATGGAATTCACCAAAGATATGGAGGAGTTACAGCTCAATATAGCTGCTAAGGATGCAGAGATAGCAAACAGAACATGACAATTCAACATTTGACTATTGAGGATCCAATTGATACTAACAAGCTTAAAACTGATAATGCCGACCTAAGGAAAAAGGTCTCTACACTGATAGATGAGGCTCTCAATATGTATACAGATTTAAGGCATTTAACCAAGGAATTATCGAACTATCATGCTACAAAAAATAATAAGTTGGCTCTACTACTTCAAATTATCCTTCCAAGTCTCTCCCCTATTTAACCTTTCTTAATTTTTGTGGCTTATTCTCTGGGACATTTAAAATATAAACTGCAGTAATACTTGTCCTCTAACTATGAATGAATTATAGTTTGCGTGTGGCATGTATTTTCTCTTTTTGTTAAGATGTTCTTTATGTTAGTGTTGCTCCAACGGTTATGAGTTAAATAACTTGAGCTTATTTTACTCTTGGTTTACTATTTTCACTTTCCAATGATACCAAAAGGGGAAATTGACTTCACGTGGTAAGTACTGGGTGCGTAAGGCATGCCCAGAAGTTCCAAGCTACTCAGCTAAGCAGCATTCATTAAATTAACTTTATTGGGAAGCAATCCTTAAACTCATGTTCCTCCTTGATTTAGTCAGAAGGCTCTCCGCTTCGTGGCATTATTGGGTTCTCTTGCAAACAACACTTCTCCTCTTGCCTATTCCTTTACGTTAATGATTGAGATGGATTGACGTATAGAAACTCTCCATGAGGGAAAATGTATCAATCGATTAAAAAAGCAGTTTTTCGCATAACTTTCTCATAGTGCAGGTCATAACTGATAAGGGGAGAAGTGATGGTGTATATTGATTGGGGAAACACTTAATTTTTTAGCAATGATTTGAGTTTTGAAATGAATTGACAACATATGACCTAGTTCCTAAGTTGCATGATGATGGAAGCATGGTGTTGCATGATAGGGTGAATATTCATCCTTAGTAGTGGTAATTACACTTATTAAATATGATGAATGTAAATTAATGCTAAAAACTCTATGATTGTCTATCATTATCAAGAAGGGGAAACTTATTATATCTTATTTTGATTATTAGCAGTTAACTAGAAGGGACTAGGACTCTTGATGTTCAAGGCTATAGTACAACTGGCACGCGTCTGTATAATTTTGTCCTCTTGTATAACAGACTGTGCAGGTGTTGCTCGTACTATTTGGGATGCCTAGTCAAAATATTTTTCAACACTAATCATCACTCAACAATAAAAAATATATGCTTTTCTATCAAGCAAATTTTGTAAAATTCACAATTAAAGAAATTATTAGTCTAGCTTTATTACTTAAGTATAACTCAAGTTTTGTTTCTTATGTATAAAAAAAGCAAGTGTTATTTAACTGAGTCCTGAATTGTAATTGAATTACTCATGTTATAAATTATGTATTATTTTCTTCTTTATTTGAGAAAGCTTAGGTACAGTTACCTAAGGTGGATATTGGTTAGAGTTTATTAATATCAAGGTGTTTTCTTGGTAGAGTTGTGAAGATAGGTTTGTTGTACAATTTTACAAGAAAGAG
>NW_025831344.1:0-1065 GCF_002878395.1 Capsicum annuum | reverse complement strand
TGGCATCCTATTGATTTGGGCGATTGGACTAGTTAAGGAATGGTTTTACTGGCACTGATATCCTGTCTGGGGATAATCTCCAACTCTGTGGCCTAGCTTGCCATATCTAAAGCAAACATCACTACCAGCTCTCCAAGTACCTTGATAGTGCTTGCCTTATGTCTGACAAAGATGATGGGTGCGGGCACTGCTAATACTGCCCTAAGACTTAGATCCTGGCGCCTTATCTCTATTTCCATCCCTGAACTTATAAGCTGGAGCACTAGCTGGGGAAGGAGCTGGAACGGATGACTTTGGGTAGATCTGAGAAATGTTGCCACCCTTTGACTTAGTCTAAGCAAAGTTGAAACTACCTATCCTTGCTCTCTTATTCTTCTTCTCCCTCATCTTAATCTTTTTCTCTTCTACGTGCTGAGCATGGGTAATAAGCCTGGCTATGTTCATATCACTATTCAACATTGCAGAACTGCACTCATTGAACACACTATCATTCATTCTAGAAACAAACTTACTCATCTTGGCCCTGCCATTTGCAATAAAATAAGGAGCATATCTGGCTAATTAAATAAACTTAAAAGAATACTCTTTCACCGTCATGTTTCCGTGCCTGAAGTTGATAAATTCTTACACCTTAGGTTATCTTAACTCGAGGGAAAAGAATCTATCTAAGAGTGCAGTGGCAAACTTCTCTCATTCTATGGATCCAGTATCAACTAACCTCTCTAACTCCTACTATTTGAAATAAGTGTGAGCAACATCCTGCAACTGATAAGCAGCTAGCTAATAACTCTCACTAGGAGTAACCCCAATGATGTTTGTAACCTTCTAAACCTGGTCAAGGAATTCCTGAGGGTCCTCATCTGACTTAGACCCAAAAAAATAGAAGATTTATTCAGGTGAAGTCCTGAATCCTGGATGCAACTGAATTGGCCACTAGGTTGGTTGTAATGACAGCTGGTCATTCATTCTGAGCAGCAACTGACTGAGTAAGAGTAGTGAATATAGCTTTGAACTCTGTATGAGAGACATGTTCGCCCAAAGGATCTTCAGGCTGAGGGGCTGACT
>NW_025831343.1:0-1640 GCF_002878395.1 Capsicum annuum | reverse complement strand
CTACTGATACATGATATTAACGTCTGAAAAATATACTAAAAATTGACTAACCGTCTGTACTAGTCTGAAAGCCTCTAACTGAATAACCGAGGAGTTGATGGGACAAGTCCCCAACTAACTCTAACTGTTTACTAAAACTGAGCTGAAATAACATAACTGTTCCTCAGAACATGAGGACTCACTGTTGCTACTGCTGCTACTGGTGCACTGGGATAACTAGGTACGATCGGGAACCTGAGCATTCGAACCTATGATATAAAACATCATAGCGCAACAAACGGGTATGCAATCAGTACTTTGAATGCACTGGTATGCTAAATGAGGTAAGGCGGAGATGTATGGGTTTATGTGCATAAATGATAATCAACTGAATGAATAGCATGGGATAACTGAACATGAAGTAATAACTAGCTGAATGATATAAAATAACTAAGTAAACATGCATGGATCAAGAATTGTCTGGTTAGTATGAGAATACTAGATATAAATGTGTGAAAGTTGTAAAATCTAAGAATGCATGTCCAAGCATATAATGTGTTTTTGATATAGTTTGTAGCTAAAATACTAAAATATGATAACTGAATAACTGAAAAACTGTATGCTATGGTGAAGCAAAATTGAACTGAGCTTTGTACTGAATACTGAAACTAAAACTCTAACTGTGGGAGTGTTCATCTAACCGACATGCCCCAGTCTGAGCCGATCGGGGTCCAACCTGTAACCCCAGTTAGAAGGGTGATAGTACCATTCTACGAGTACTAATAATGGTTGTAAGTCTAAACTGGTGGGCGATGTCTGAGAGTGTCAGTCCTAAACTAACAGGTGACATCTTGTAACCTACGCTAGCTACGTAGTTTTGGAACTTAGAGATTGCTTCTAATGACCCAGTCCTAACTAACGGGTGAACCCCCATCCCTAGGTTCGCTCGGTGCTGAATCCTACTGCCAACTGAACTAACATGGATTACGGGATTGAACTAAGTTTAATTAAAGAAGGAACTATCTCGAATTACTGAACTGATCTAGGTTTGACTGACATGATAATTGACTGAACTAATAATGCTCATACGTGTCTGAAACCATTCTGAGAATACTGAGACTAAGTAAACAGTTAACTTTCAGGTATTCATAACCCCCCAGATTTGATAACAATAACAACAGGGACACATGAAAGCTTTGAAATCATGGAAGGAGATCATTGTTTACAATTATTCACTTAAACATTTCATCAAACACATGGAGGTCAAGACTTTAACACGAGGTTACTTCTATACATAATGAGATAGAACAATCACATGACAAGATCATAAATTGAGGATTTATTCTGAAATTCTCACGGACATGATATGGTAACCACAATATTTAAAACATACTAAAGTTTTAGGGATATATTAAGTAGTCATTGTTCAAAATCCTTTCATCTAGGCATTTTATCAAACACTTGCAATGCATAGTTTACGCTAAGCATGGGAATAGTGTTAAAAGTTATAGTAATAGCATAATTCCACTTCTAAGATCATCAATTAGGGTTTAGATTTTCAACAAACAACCCATTCAAACATGTAAGGTTTAATATCACGAATAATTTCATAGCAACATGGTAAAAATTCAAAATTCATGTAAGTTCATGGACAAAATTCA
>NW_025831342.1:0-1377 GCF_002878395.1 Capsicum annuum | reverse complement strand
GTTCAAGAACTCCAAGAACCATCATTCAAAGGAACGATTAATATCTCAAAAATGAGTATCGATCTAAAGTTCATCATTCAAGGTATGTGGGATTTTTCAACAAGAACTCTCTTTCGTTCATGTGCCCAAAAGTAATTTTCTTTACAAAGGCATGATTTTTATTTGATTTTTATGAATTTGAAGCGTGAACCCATATCTTATGATGATTATTATGAAATCTTGATGTTTATGATTTTGAAAGCTGAATTTACATGTGTGGAGATATAAAGCATGAATCATGAACGTCATTTATCATGATTTTGATATTTGGGTCGTGAATCCCCATGGGAAATTGTGTTTTTTTGAGAAAGTGTGTGTTACAAGCACGTTGATGTTGAATATTTGAGATATTTTAAATGATTTGACCTTTTGATCTTAATGGAATTCTTTTGAACTCGAGTATGAAAGAAATACACAACGTGATTGATTCTGATAGATGGGATGCATGATGGCTCCCAATGTATATTTATATATTACTGAAACTATTTTGTTGTGGATTGTCTTTGAAATGATCTGACCAAAGTTTGGAAGAAATTTTTAGCATCGAGTGGGAGGTATAAAGCGACCTTACTTCCCTAGAACTAAGTGCCCCCATAGGAGTGAGCCTGAGGCTGATTTATATAGTAATCACTAGTTTGTATGGATTTGATATCGATAGTCCTACTCCGATGGCAAGGATAGGATGGCTCTCCCCAATGTAGGTTGTACGTTGGACTCTATGTAACTCACATGGTTTATGTCGGTTATAGAATCTCCCAGTGTGTGTGTGTTTCCTTGTGTCTATGGTGAATGGTGAAGTGATTTGAAAGTGAAATTGTGAAATTTATTCTTTCGAAAGATTTAAATGATATTTACGTGATGAGAATTGATATTCTTGATGAACTGAAAGTGATTGACAAATTATATGATGACTCACATGTGTTATTATACTTATTTCATCGTCTCATGATTATGATAATTTTCTCGAGCTATGTGAGTCTTTCATACATCCTGCATATTTCTTATAAATATTTATGATAATGATGTTTATACAACTGCATACACCCCCATATACTCGGTTCCTTTTCATGGTACTGACCCACATCTTCGGATGTGGATTGCATTTTCTCAAAATGTAGGTTCAGGTGCTCAATTCCAGGTTCGACAGTGATTCTTCGGGCACGCTGTTCTACATCCACTATTGTGGTGAGTCCTCATGTTCCGAGGACGTGATGTTTGATGTTGGTTTCATGAAATCGTTTACATTTGATAACTGAGTATGAGTCAGTTGGGGCATGTCTCAATGGCTCGCTGGTTTTATTGATTTTCTTAGAGGCTTGTCATACTAGTATAGATGTT
>NW_025831341.1:0-4325 GCF_002878395.1 Capsicum annuum | reverse complement strand
CACTATCTATCCTTTACTTTTGTTGTTGTTATCTTGTGTAGTGAACTATTTTGGGTCATTTATTGAATCCGAAACTTGTGTTATTGTTGTTGATATTGTTCATCACGTTTTATAGCTGTTTTGGTGTTTAAATACACCCTTGTATCTTGTATTCTTGTTGTTGGTAGCAAATCCGAGTGTAGTCTCCATCTTGGTCCTCGAATCCTTAAGATTAGTGGACTGATTTGGAGTGTGATTTCGTGTTTCCATTGTCATTCCCGTATCATCTCTCTTCTCACCCATGGTTGTTTTCTCTCTCTTAGCGATTTTTGTTGTTCATTATTGTTGCTGCTTCATTCATCATCTTCTGCTTCATTATCAGCATCTTCTACTTCATTATCATCTTTATCTTGTTCTTGTTGACCATTTGTTGTTGCTGTTGTTACCGCTACTGTTGCTATTTGACCAATTTCTTAGGTCAAATTTTATTTCTAACATTACTTTCCAGTTTGGCATTACTTCATAGGAGACGTTGGTAAGTCAAATTATGTTTTTTAGTTGAATTTGTCATCTGAGTAACTGCTATTGTGTTGTTGTTTTTCAATAATAGATAGAACCCAATCATGAATCCAACATAAATCCATCTGTTTAAACAGATAAATCATCTATTGCGACAGATGAGACATTTGTTTCAAAGGAAGACTATATGTTGGATTCATGTTTAAACAAATGGGTCATCTGTTGCGACATTTGACATATATGTTGCAACAAATTAGTTACATATTGCAACAGAACCTGAACACGATTCCAATATAGGTTACAATAGATTAATAACCTGTTGTAATAGGTAAGTCATCTGTCGCAACAGGTTAATTATCTGTTGCAACTGTCACTTATCTGTTGGAATCAACTTCAAAGGTGATTTAGTTATAAAATCAATTCCAACAGGCGATTCATCTGTTGCAATAGATATTCAGATCCGTAATATGAATCCCAACAGGTAAGAATATATTGTGACTCATCACTTACCTATTGCAACAGATAACACATCTGTTGGGATTCATTCACGGCACTATGAAATCACTATCAACTTTTTTTAACAAATAACTTTATTTAGGTACCACTAATGGAGGGATTAATAACAATAGGGGTGGATTGTCATAGTCAATGGGTCGAGAAGAGCAATCGATATGTATGACATTAGAAGGAGGGTGAAATGCTAGAGACGATAGCTATGCCAGTCTAAACTGATGTTTTGTATAATGATTTTGTGAACTTAATCATCAGCTTTTATGAATTGAATTGTCAGCCAAAAGAATTCGCCATCAGCTACATGCACAGCTCCATTGAAAATTAGAAGGTACTGCCTTTCAAGATAACCGATCAGGTTTGGTTGCATTCTTATCTAAGTGATTTAACCAGGCCGGTGTTAAGGGTGTACATGGTTGAAAAGATGAGAGAGAATAAAAACCAGAACGTAGAAGAAGAAGAAGAAGAAAAAGAAGACTTCTTTGATGATAGGTTGGATGATCTAGACATGAATATTTCAGATGATGATCAAACACCTACGCCCGTTGATGTGACCAATACGATGTGCAGTTCTTCTCAATCGATACAATCTGGAAATCTTCAAGATGACAGGACCGGCTTTTTTATTGGAATGTCATTCAAGGACAAGAATGAACTATCTAACACTTTGTTTATTTCTTGGGTGAAAAAAGATTTTAGAATAAAGAAGGTGATTAATTCGAGCAGTGTTTTTTGCTTCAAATGTGGTAATTTGAATTGCAAATGGTGGTTGAGAGCGGTGAAGTACGCAAGTTCTGACAGATTCGTCATTCATAAACATGAAAAGCATCACACATGTGGTTCGGAGCACATCTCGGGCCAAAATCGTCACGCCACGGCAAAGGTGCTCAGTGAATATTTCAGGAGTAGTTTCCCCGATGGCAAAGGCCCTTCAACAAGGCTTATGGCCAATTAACTCCTCACAGATTTGGGTATCCTGGTCAGTTATTGAAAGGTATATACGACCATGGGGATTGCCAAGGACCTGGTTCAGGGGACACTCGAGCATGGGTATGAAGTCTTGGATGCTTACCATTACATGATTGAGTCCACAAATCTCGGAAGTAAGACGACATTGCATCTGGATGAAAACGGAAGGTTCAATTACTTTTTTGTATCCTATGGTGCTTGGATTCAAGGTTTTCAACATTTGAGAAAAGGCATAGCCGTCGATGGTACCTTCTTGAGGAGCAGGTATAGTGGAGTTATGCTAGCGGCGGTGGCGCAAGATGCGGAGAAACCTATCTTTTTTGTCGCTTTTTGTGTAGCGGACAAGGAATGAGATGCCTCTTATGAATTTTTTTTAAACAACTGCGACGTTGCGTCGAAGATACAGAAGAGTTGTGTTTTGTATCGGATAGGCATCCAAGTATTCGAAAGATGAGTTCACTTTTCTTCACTTCAGCTTACTTTTGTTGTTGCATCAGTCATCTTGGAGAGAACATTCGAAACAACTATCACAACGAAAGGGTCATCACCCTTTTTTTATAGAGTAACTAAATCATATAGTATAGAGGAGTTTTTAGACCATTTCAATCAAATAGCGGATGTGAATCCCAAGGTAGCAGAATTTCTCACACATGTCGATTTCGAGAGATGGAGCCGAGCATTCTGTCCAGCAAATAGGTACATTCTTATGAATTTATTATCTTGTTTGATTTACAAGTTTAGTTTGATGTCGTACTAAGTGATTAATTTCTATAGGTATAATATTATGACATCAAACATAGCTATCAAACATAGCTGAATCGGTGAATTCATTGTTTACCGATGAAAGAGAATTTTCCATCAAGGCTATGTTTGAAAAAATAAACGAGAAATATAACAATTTTTTTAACAATAGGCGTGTGCAGTTCAAGTGCCCAGAAAAAAGAACCTGATTTGTTCTCGAAATCGAAAAGAAAATATCAACAAACATCAGTTTGGGGAATAGGTTATTCTCTCATAAAATAGCAGATTACAAATTTCGTATCACCGGTCATGGTGATGCTGCCACGGTCGATCTTCAAACAAGATCTTGTACGTGTAGAGTTTTTGACTTGGACAAAATACCTTGTCCACATGCTATGGCAGCCCTTCGAGCTCAATACGGCCATAAATATGAACCTGAAGTTTATGAGCACTCCTCTCAATATTATTCGGTGAAAAAATATGAAATGGTATATAGCGGGCATATTACACCGGTGCCTCCCGAAGAATCTTGGGTTGTTCCATTAGGGCTTATGGGGAGATTAATACCTCCTTCATATATTGACCCAAGCACTATCAAATCGGGAAGAAAGCCATATAAAAGGAGGCGTGGAGTTGGAGAATCATTTTCATAAAGAAGAAACAAGTGCTCCATATGTAAGTGCGCTGGCCACAAAAGAACTACATGCCCGAATCATAATCCACCATGATCGTTGTAATGCAGAAACTTGTGTTGTTGTTTGTTTGTTTGTTGTGGACTTTTATATATTTAACTCATTGTTGTGAACCTAATGTTATCATTTATTATATATAAAGTGTCTTTTTTTTAAATAACTTGTGCATCAATAAAATGAGGCAAAACATGAACTAAATAATACAGCAGACCACAATTATTTTCAATAGTTGCACAAACAACTGGAATGCTTTCCTCCAACAAATGAAAATCTGTCGAAAAAGATGGATAATCTGTTGAAACCCAACAGATGACCAATCGGTTTCAACACATGGTCCATCTATTGAAAGAACTCAAAAGCCAAAATTGCTAGTGCTACTGGATTCGACATTGCCTCTAACCGTCGACATGTTAACATGTATTAGATTAGAAGAAATACGCAGAATGAAAATTGTATAAGAATTAAAATTCCAAAGTCTGACTAAAAGTAAATTTTTCATTAAATGAAAAATAAAATACATTGTGTATAGATTCGATATAGAAAAATTAAAATACATACGCTAAAACAAAAAATACATTCTAATTATTATTATTATTATCATCATCATCATTAATGACAGCCGGCCAATCAACTCGCAGCAGCAGGGCTCTCATCAGCCTTTGCATCTCTCTGAACATTGTCGCTCTCACAACGACCAACTCGCTCTGCAAATCATTAACCTGCCTTTGAAGTTCCCGCCCTGTGTCGCGTAGAATAGCAATGTCCGTAAAAGGATCAGCCATATCTAGAACATGCATGAATTGACAAATGTAAAGAAAAATATTCACAATATAATACAATGTATACGACCAACTGGTAAATTTACGCCAGAAAAAAACTTACCTCAACGAGAAAGGAATATGCTCTTTGAAGAGA
>NW_025831340.1:0-1996 GCF_002878395.1 Capsicum annuum | reverse complement strand
ATTATTTGGCATAATTTTTTATAACTTTTGTAACTCTTTGACCATTTATCTACTACCTTTACTATACTTTAATCTTCCTATTCATTGCATGAAAGTTTTACTCACCTATAAATAGAGGTGGACGTGCATGGTTTTGGCATATACAAGATAATAGAGAGTTCAAAAAAAAAAGATAGTAAAAAAGAGAGTTCATTAGTTGAAGGGAGGTGTTCTTGTTGTGGAGCTTTGAACTTAACTCTTGTTCTGAGTTATTGAGTTGTTCTTTGTGAGAAATACTATTGTATCCTGGAGGGGACAGGTCAAGAAAATTACTGCTGGATCGATGAAATTTTTTGCTGCAGTGGGCTTGAATCTCCTTAAAGAAAGCAAGATATCCGCGCCTTAGTCGAAGAAGGACACATTCTTTTCCTTTTTATTCACTTGTAATTTTCAGTTGTAATATTGTATTGTAATTTCATTAATAATTTTAAGGAGATTCAATGACAACAACTGAAAAATCCGCAGATGTCAAGATGGGAGATCTTAACAAGCCATTTCGGTTCAACGGTACTCACTTCAAGAGGTGGAAGAGTAAAGTGCTTTTCTACTTAAGTCTTCTTAATGTTTCTTATGTGTTAACTTGGAAGAATCCAAACAAAGTAGATAACTCTTTCATGAGTGATGAAGAACTCATTTCTATTCAAGAGAAAATGGAAAAATACGATAGTGACTCCTATAAGAGTCGGTACTTTTTACTTAATTGTATGTCTGATAATTTTTATGATTATTATGATAGAACTTACTCTAGTGCAAAGAAAATTTGGAAAGCCTTGCAGAGTAAGTATGACATTGAGGAGGCGGGAGCAATGCGCGGCTAGCAGATTTTTTTGTTTTCAAATGGTGGACAATAAATCAGTGGTAGACCAAGCTCAGGATTTCATAATGATTGTTGGCGAGCTCAGGTCCGAGGAAGTCAAAATTGGAGATAATCTTATTATTTGTGGCATAATTGATAAACTTCCACCTTCGTGGAAGAAATTTCAAAAACTATGCGCCACAAGTAAAAAGAAACTTCTCCTGAGACTTTGATAATGACAATTTGCATGGAAGAAGAAGCAAGGAGCCAAGATGCACTTTTGCAAATAGAAGAGAAAAATATCACACCAAAGGTAACTTTAACTTCTTCAAATATTGCTACCCCTGAAACTAACAAAAATACTACTTTGAAGACAAAGAATAAAAAGTTCAAGAAAAATAATGGTAGACATCCCAAGGACATTAATGGTGAAAACAACCAAGCGAAAAATCAACATGTACAACAAAAAGAACTGTGCTTTTTCTGTGGCAAGAGTGGGCATATTGCTCGATTTTATAGATTTCGGAAACGTGGGCTTATACCTTAGGCAAACATTACCGAAGAACTATTTGTGACAGTGATAACAGACATTAACATGGTGGAGAATGTTGATGGATGGTGGGCTGATTCTGGTGCAAACCGTCATGTCTGTTATGAAAAAGACTGGTTTAAAGAATATATAAATTTTGAGGAGTCCAAAACCAATATGCTTGGAGATTCACATAGCGCTCAAGTGCTTGGAATGAGAGATGTCGAGTTGAGTTTCACTTTTGGAAGGGTATTAATATTGAAAGATGTACTTTATACTCCTTCCATGAGAAAAAAATTTAATATCTAGTTTTCTTCTTAATAAAGCAGGCTTCAAACAGAATATTGAATCAGATCAGTATGTAACTGTTAAAAGTAATATTTTTGTGGAAAAGGGGTATGCATGTGATGGTATGTTCAAGTTAAATGTTGAAATGAATAAAACATCTACTTCTGTTTACATGTTTTCTTCTACTAATTTTTGACATGCTCGTTTGTGTCATATAAATGAACGTTATGTGAGAATCATGACTAGTTTAAGATTAATTCCATTGATAAAAAAGAACTTTGAAAGATGTGAGGCTTGTAGTAAAGCCAAAATCACAAAAAGGCCTCATTTTCAAGTTGAAAGAA
>NW_025831339.1:0-1512 GCF_002878395.1 Capsicum annuum | reverse complement strand
ATGCTTCTAATAGACTTTAATATAGGATTTGGATGGATTTTGGGTGATGAGAAATGACCAAAATGCCCCTAAAAATCAAATAATTCTCGAATCTGTCATTTGATGGACTATTTTGATAGTCTAAAGTAGATCAACCATAACGTTTTACTTCGATATCCAAATTGGATGAAACCAATTTCATTAGAAAGAGGACTCTCATATATTTCCGTTGATATATAGTATCTCACCCATATCATTGTGTATGAGGAGTTATGATCATTTGAAGTTGATCCAAAAATTTACTTTTGATAGGCTGAAATAGATCGACCATAACTTTTTGCTTAGATAGACAAATTAGATAAAACTAATTTCATTGGAAAGAGGACTCGCAGAGCTTTCCGTTGATATATAGTAGATCACCCAGATCATTATGTACAAGGATTTATGATTGTTTAAAGTTGGAGAAAAAATACGCCAGGCCTCAGTACTTTTTTCTGCATGTTTTACTGTTCTCTACTATTCACGGTTCGATCGAAATGTTCATAACTCGTCGCTCGGGTGTCTGTTTTGGATGATCCACATATCGTTTAGAAATATTATTCGATACTCTACGCAATAGTGTGTCATAATCTAAGACATTCCGCACGAAAAATTTATAATTCATTCTAGAAGATAGAACCCAACACGTTTACGCATAAAATTTCAATGAAAAATTTCCCAGGGTATTACATATGGTTTCCCAAGGTTTGTACTGCATGGTCTATTCCTTCCTTGATTAAGTTGTCTATGTAGAGGGGGTCCTGAATGTGTAAGACGCCTTGTTGAGTCCCTACCATGGCATTCAGTGTTACTGTGAGATTTTGGAGGGTGATCTCTCACCATGATGAGGGTATGTGGTCCAGTGGTGATGGTGCAGTTACTAGGAAAATGACCATTGGTGGGTTTCCTTCTCCATTGGTGTTTTCTATTTTGGGTAAGGAAATTTGTTTCAATGGAGGCACATTGATCAATAGATGTACCTTTAGAGGTAATTTTGGGGAGATTAGTGGAAGAGTTAATTGACATGACATTCATGGTCATGTTATCAGTATGAGTGTAATAATTATCTCCAACAAAGGTTAAAGTGACATGGTAGGTGGTACTAGGTACCTCTACGGTGATGTGAGGCTGAGCATTAAGAGGGTTTGGGGTAGGGGGTGGGAATTGGGTGGTGGGATATGAGAGACATCCTTCTTTAGTATGTGAGAGAGAGAGAGAGGGGGTTCTAGGGTTGTGGTTAGGCTCACTCCTTTCCCTATTTGTCAATACATCTTATAGTATGTCTCCGGAAGCCATTTAAATGCAGGCATTCCCATCTTTTCCATTAATAGAAGGAGATGAGCATGTGTTGTCCAGTCTAAGTGGTGGGGCCTTTGGGATGTTTAAGCACAGGACCCTTGTGGGTGTCCATATTAAATTTTTCTTATCAATAATTTTTACCTTTTTCTGTTGATTTGGGCTGACCTGAGTTTGAGAATTGAACAGAAAAAACTT
>NW_025831338.1:0-3280 GCF_002878395.1 Capsicum annuum | reverse complement strand
TGGTGACAATGCCAGAGGCAACGTCATTAGAGTCGGGTTAGTAAGACTCATCTCATCATGTGAATTCACCGAAGTATACCAAGTGGACGATCTCAAATACATCCTGCTAGGCATTAGTCAACTATGTGATGCTGAATTTGGAGTCCTCTTCAAAGCTAAAGCTGCTCAATCAAACACGATAAAAGAAATATCTCCCTTATCAGTGAATGCATTGATAACATTTATGTTTTAAATACTCCTAAATTTTCCACCTTGACCTGCCTCACTGTGCAAGCCAATAACACTTGCCTGTGGCATAAGAAGCTCAAGCATACTAGTATACACATTATGGAGAAATTGTCTAGACTTTATTTGGTGAAAGGTCTGCCAAAACTCAAGTTTGAAAGGATCACATATGTGATGCCTGCCAACTGGGTAAATAGACTAGAACATCTTTCAAAGCCAAAGACATTGTCTCTACTACTAGGACTTTAAAAAATTCCACATGGATTTGTTTGGTCCCACCAAAACTGCATGCATTGGTGGAAAATGATATGTTTTTGTCATAGTTGATGATTACTCATGATTTACTTGGGTTATATTTCTTGCACATAAACATGAAGCTTTCACAAATTTTGAGATTTTTTGTAGAAAAATATAGAGTGAAGTAGGGCATCTCATCACCTACATTCACAGCGATCATGGAGGAGAATTTATAAATAAGGCATTTGAAGAGTATTATTCTCAAAATGGATATTCTTAGAACTGCTCTTCACTACGATCTCCCCAACAAAATGGTATAGTGGAATGAAAGAAATGATACCTACAGGAAAATTCCAGGAAAATATTGTTAGAACACAATTTCCCAAATCACTTATGGGCAGAAGCAGTCAGTATAGCATGTCTTATCATCAACAGGTGTCTGACTAGACCTATTCTAAAAAAACACCTTATGAACCTTGGAGAGGGAAGAACCCTAACATCAGCTACTTTCATCCCTTCAGCTGCAAATGCTTTATTCATAATAATGGTAAGAATTCCCTAGGAAAATTTGATCCACCAAGTGACCAAGGCATTTTCCTTGGGCACTCTCCTACTAATCATACTTATTTAGCATTTAATAAAAGAACTCTGCTTGTTAAGGAATCTATGCTCATTATATTTGATGAATATAACCACCTCACTATGAGTATAAGTGTTGATGAAGAATAGGTGAGTAATATATAGACTGAAGAAAATCTTAGCACAACTCTAGATCCCTCCTAAGACAAGTCGACTACTCCCTTAACAGAGTTGACTCCTATAATAGAAATAGGGAAGACAAATATTCCAAAGGAATTGAAGCAAAATGCCATCCATCCAAATGAACTCACCATCAGAAATCCAGAAAATAAAGTGCAAATAGATCATTATTAAGAAGACAAGCATCCGTTGCCCTCGTGTCCCCAATCGAATGAAAGAAAATTGATGAAGCTCTTAACGATGAATAATAGGTTGAATCTATGAAGGAAGAACTTGAATAGTTTGACCAAAATCAAGCTTGGACTCTAGTTGAGAGACCAAGAAACTACTCAGTAATTAGAAATAAATGGGTCTACAAAAATAAGGTAAATAAAAAAGGTAAAGTTATTAAAAATAAAGACAAGCTAGTAGCTCAGTGCTACTCTCAGCAGGAAGGTATTGATTATGACGAAAACTTTGCCCCTGTGGCCAAGTTAGGGTTAATACAAATTTTACTAGCTTTTGACGAATTCAAATGTTTTAAATTATATCAAGTGGACGTAAAAGGTGATTTCTTAATTGGATTTATTCATAAGGAAGTTCTTGTAGAGAAACCCCCTGGATTTGAAGATTCTTCATTTCCAAATCCTGTATTCAAGTTATGAAAAGCACTCTACG
Source organism: Capsicum annuum (assembly GCF_002878395.1). Taxonomy (NCBI): domain Eukaryota; kingdom Viridiplantae; phylum Streptophyta; class Magnoliopsida; order Solanales; family Solanaceae; genus Capsicum; species Capsicum annuum. The sequence goes on along the minus strand of NW_025831338.1, from coordinate 1,402 downwards.
ACCTCAAACAAGCCCCAAAAGCTTGATATGAGAGATTGAGTACTTTTGTTCTAAATAGAAATTTTCAAAGGGGTAAAATTAACACGACTTTGTTCATTCAAAAGCTTGACTCAAATCTCCTCATTGTGCAAGTATATGTTGACGATATCATCTTTGGTAGTTCTAACATCTTTATCTGTGAGAATTTTGCTAATTTGATGAAAGGAGAATTCAAAATGGTTCTTATGGGTGATCTCACATTCTTTTTAGGACTACAATCAAACAAACTCCCAAGGGCACCTTTATTTGTCAAGAAAAATATATGAAGGAACTCATAAAATATTTTGGTATAGAGAAGGGAAAGGCCTATGGAACACCCATGATCCCATGCATAAGCATTGATACAAACTTGGCTGGAAAAGACGTTGATGAGAAGATGTACTGAGGGATGATCATATCTCTACTCTACTTAACTACAAGTCGGCCAGATATTGCGTTTAGTGTGTGTAAATATGCCATATTCCAGTCGGCTCCTAAGGAATCTCATCTTACTACTGTCAAACAAGTCATCCGATATCTAATAGGAACATAAGACCTTGGTCTATGGTATCCCTGCTCTTCTTATTTTGATTTAATCGGATATTCCAATGTTGATTTTACAGGAGAAAAAAGTGTAACGCCCCAAAGTATGATTTTTGAGATGCTACACGGTGCTCCAAACTACAAGTAATCCTGAGTTAACCCTGGCTGCCTTTCTAACTTTGAATCTCAAATTAGGGAAGGTATGAATGAAAAATCATAATAAATATAGAAACTATCTGAATTATCTGGGTATATCTAAATTATACTAATCTCAAAAATCTGATAAAGCAAATACTGAAAATCTGAATACTACAACTAAAATTTAAAACTAAATCTAGTAGTCCGACAAGCCTCTACTGACTAAATCTAGAGAGTCACTGGGATAGGCCCTAGATGACTTAAACTGTCTGAAATAAATACGGAAACATCTATTAATAAACTGAAAATATGAATAGCTAAGTCCCCAAACTATGAGGACTCACCAACTACAGAGATGTAGATGAGATGCTTGAAAATCACTCGCGCTGCAGAGGCTGAGCACCTGAACCTACATTATGAGACAATGTATCACATAAAGGTATATGTGGATCAGTACTTTGAGGATGTACTGAGTCTATGGGGGTGAATACAATACGTAAATAATGTAATCACAGTTTACAAAATCATGCATGCTAAATGTAAATGACTCACATAGGCTTGAGTAAATCTGAAATCTGAAGATCATAAATCATGAATAGTAAAGCATACAATACAATTCTTGTGAGTAACAACACTTAGTTTTGAAATCTGTATTCTGCTCTTATTCTCAAATTATATAGGCTAAGTGAAATCTGAAGACTTA
>NW_025831337.1:0-1672 GCF_002878395.1 Capsicum annuum | reverse complement strand
TTAAGCATAAGCATAAAAGCTTATTATTAGATTTTATTAACTATTTATCCACAGAGATGTTTGCCTAGTTATTACTCCCGCATTTTATTTTATTTTTTTTTACATTTTTTTAGTCCTTTTTTAAAAGAATATTTTTTTATTTTTTATTAAAAATATTTTAAATTTAACTTTAAATGCGACATATTTAAGATCATAAGATTAAAAGATATTTTAATATATTTTGTATATCTTTAATTTAATACGATTCTGAAAAATAATCCGCAACCGTCAAAGTCAAAACATTTATAGACAACATTTTAGAAGTCTTTGGCGTTCCTCTTCTGCTAATTAGTAAGCAATATACTAGTTGAAACATTAAACTACACATTTTAGAATTTCTCTTTTGACTAATACTCTAACCATACATCATCAAATCTAATTTTATTTAAACTGCATATCATCAAGCCATTCTAACAGATCATAGAGTAAATTTTAACTCATCACACTATTCAATATCTCAACTTCATGGAGCTTTCCAAGAATTTAGTTTCCTTTTTTGGTCTTTAATTCTTACTTTTTCTGTCACCAAGCCATGCAGTACCTGGAAATTCCAATATATATTTAGGGAATACATTGGAGCAGAGTTTAATTGTTACGAACCAATTGTCCCACATTGGAAAAATAGAGAAATGCTAAGGGGATTATAAGATAAATAGGTTCTCCCACCTATTATACTAGTATTTTGGGTTGGACTCTCCCATTTGGTTTATAACATTGGTGCTTTCATTGAGAGTCCCACCTGTTGGGCCGTGACTCGGAGTGGTGGGCTGTGCGCTAGGAGTGGTGGACTGGACCCAAGAGGGATGCCAGCCGTGACCAACTGGACGTAGCCATGACCAACGAGGATCAATCCACGTGCGGGGAGCCATGCGTTGGGCCGTGACTCGTAGTGGTGGCCTGGACCTAGGAGGGGTGCCATCCGTGACCAACGAGGATCAATCCATGCGTGGAGCCACGACTCGGAGTGGCGACCTGGGCATAAGAGGGGTGCTAGCCGTGACCAATAAGGATCGATCCACGTGTGAGGAGTCGCGCGTTGGGCCGTGACTCGTAGTGGTGGCCTGAACCCAGGAGGGGTGCTAGCCATTACCAACTGGGCTAGCCGTGACCAACGAGGATCGATCCATGCATGGAGCCACGACTCGGAGTGGTGGCCTGGACTTAAGAGGGGTGCTAGTCGTGACCAACAAGATAGTTGGTTCTCAAGCAGAGACAATTGTTATGAACCAATTGTCCTATATTGGAAAAATAGAGAAATACTAAGGGGATTATAAGTCAAATGGGTTCTCCCAACTATTAGACTAGTCTTTTGGGTTGGGCTCTCCTGTTTGGTTTATAACATTGGTGTAGCCGTGACCAACAAGGATCGATCTACGTGTGGTGGCCTGGACCTAAGAGGGGTGCCAGCCATTACTAACTGGGCTCAACCGTGACCAACGATTATTATGAACCAATTGTCCCACATTGGAAAAATAGAGAAATACTAAGGGGATTATAAGTCAAATGAGTTCTCCCACCTATTAGACTTGTATTTTGGGTTGGGTCTCCTGTTTGGTTTATAACATTAGTGTAGCCGTGACGAATGAGGATCGATCTACATGTGGGGAGCCGCGTGTTGGGTCGTGACTCGTAG
>NW_025831336.1:0-1936 GCF_002878395.1 Capsicum annuum | reverse complement strand
ATCGATATCAGGAACACATAACATCCCTTGGTACCGCAAGTTACCATTACTACTAATATCAAATACCATCATATTTTTCTTACCTACATCACCCTTGATCTTTAACAAGACAAGATCTAACGTCTAGTTTCACTTGATCTTTGCACCAAGAGACGGCCGTACCACCTCCTGTACCAATACACCACTATCCTCAAAGCCCAAGAGATAAACTACAAGGTTGTCCAAATTGTGTATATCCTTCACCAACTCTCTCTTTTCCTTATCCACATGAGTAATACTCCCCATGGAAAATCTGCTAAGAGCATTAGCAACTACATTAGCTTGTCATAGTCCTTGAGAATCTCAAGCTATCTCTTTTGCCTTAGGTTAAGCAATTTCTGAGTGAACACATATTTTAGGCTCTTATCATCTGAGAAGATGTCTATGTGCACTCTATACAAATAGTGCAGCCAGGTTTTCAATGCAAACGCCACTGCTAATAGTTCTAAATTAGAAGTGGGATAATTCTTTTTTCTCCCCTTCAACTGAATAGAAGCATAGGCTATCACCATACCATGATACATTAGATCACAACTAAGACCCATATGGGATGTGTCATAGTAAACCACAAACCTGTCAGTGCCTTCAGACAAGGTGAAAAATAGAGCCTTGTTTGCTCTCGAAAAAACCTTACCAATCAGATAGTTTCTAAGCATATGTCTTGGCTGACCATATTTGAAGCACCTATCCCTCCATTCATCATGAAAACCCTAATGAAACCGGCCATAAAACCTATGAAAAAGACCTGATAAAGCTGACTAAGCCCCACTAGCCTGAGATTGGGCACCTTATACCCTAAAATTATTGCCAACCCTCGGGCGACTTCGGGTAGGGAGTACTAGGTATGGAGAAGCAACAAGAACTCTCGCACTTCTCCTTGGCCACTCACCTCTATATCTACCACTTTGTTATTTCCCACCACTCTATTAAGAAAACCTAAACTTGTTTCCCTACCTTTCTCCTATCTCAACTTACTTTCTATTTTTCCCGTCCACCTGTTGGATATAAATAACCAACCTAGATATATCCATGTCATTGATAAGTAAGACAATCCTTCTTTTAAGGATCAACTAATGAGACAACCCCGAATCAAACTTCTTTATTTGGGCCTTCATATCAGATACCATCTCTAGAGCATACTAAGACAACAGGTGAAATTTTAAGGCCTACTCCCTGACCGACATCTTTCCCTATTTCAGATTCATAAATTCCTTTTCTCTCGCTTCCCTTAACTCATGAGGAAAGAAACTGTCTAGAACTGTATTAGAGAAAGTTTCCTATAGAGATGCTAATCAACCTCACCCCACACCTTGTACGATTACTCATACCATTGGTACGCCACATCCTTTAGTTGATAGGTAACAAACTCCATCCCTTCCATATTTATGGCATGCATAACCTGAATATATTTTCTATCTCATCCAGAAAATAGTGAGGATCCTCCTCTACCTTAACACCAGTAAAAGTTAGAGGACTCATCCTTATGAACTAGCCAACTCCTGTTAAATCAGATTAAAAAAATAACAACTGAGCAATTATATGAATAGACTGATGAAACTTCACATTCATCACGTTGGTCTGAGGAAGACTATAGAAAACTGATGAAACTCTAGAAAGATCAGGGAATGGACCTTTAGTACTAGTATAGATCCTATGGGTAGAACGTGTCCCATCAACATCATCCCAGTTGGGACAGAGGAGTTTCTATGCATATCAGATCTTGGAGGTATGATCAAAAAAGAGAATAAATCAGGATTAGAGAAGATTCCATGACTTAGACTCCAAGCCTTAAAATAGAACACATAAATTGAGGCCTTGTTATGATGGGCATCCCAAGTCCAACCAGGATCGGGGACCACCTTCTATACCCAACCCTACCTCTAAACACATACCCTAA
>NW_025831335.1:0-2691 GCF_002878395.1 Capsicum annuum | reverse complement strand
ATCATGGGAAAAGATTTGTAACGTACCGGTAACAACATCTGGGGAAGCTTCCGCCTCCTGGCGGCTGGTCAAAGCATATAACCAGTTGCGACTGTTCCCGGCAGCTGATGTGGTGCCCTTCTGAGGCGGGGGTGATTCCGAAGAATTTTCCTGAGACTTTGCACCACCAACATTCTTTCTAGCAGATGGACATTCCCTCTAAAAGTGACCCAGCTGACAACATAAATAACATACTATCGAGCCCAACTGACACCTTCCCGAATGATTTCTACCACAAGTCTCACACCTTGGAAGAGTACGATGCTACTGAGCCACACTACCCTGTGACCGAGTATCCTGAGCTCTGGTTCCATGGTTAGTCTAAAAACTCTGAGATCGTCTTTCTGCTGGTGGTCGGGGTATGGGGCCTGGCAGTAGACTGTGCATTACCCCAATTCTTTTTTTTTCCATTTATTTCCCCACTTACTGCCCTGAGGCTGACTGTGACTCTGGTCGGCTGATCTGGCTTTTTTCGCTTGTCTTTCCACCTCTCTAGCTTCAGGGACCTTTTTCTTTTTCTCTTCTACCTACTGCATATGAACGGTCAGCCTAGAAAAGTCTAACTCCTTATTCAGCATTGCCCTTAGCACTCAAGCACCAATTTATCAGAAAGGCCGGATGCAAATTTCCTCTTCCGAGTTCTCATATTACTAGTCAACCTCTAGTGCATAGCCGGCTAGTTTATTAAACTTTAAAGTGTACTCCTGTACACTCATACTGCCCCTCTTCAGATTCATAAACTCTTCCTCTTTGGCCTCCCTCAACTCCAGAGGAAAGAATCGGTCAAGGAAAACTTCCACAAATTCGCCCCAAACTGTGGGCTCAGCACTCTCACCTTTTGCATCCTCCCAGCCGGTATACCACTGATTCGCAATATCCTTAAGCTGATAAGTTGCTAGTTCTACCCCTTCAACCTCATCCATATGCATTACCTTAAAGATTTTTTCCATCTCATCCACGAAATCCTATGGATCTTTCTCCCCTTGGTGCCAGTGAACTTAGATGGGTTCATTTTCATGAAATGTCTGACCCTGGTAGCCTCAGACGTAACAGATGCAGACCCAACATCTTCTGATCGTTGAGTCTGGTTAGCTACCAACTGTGTCAGTATATGAATAGACCGTCTGAATTCTGCATTTGAAATATCTCTCTGAGTAGTCGGGGGACGGTTGTCATCAGTCCGTGGAGCTCGAGGTGGACTGGTCGGGACTCCCAGAGTAGGGACAGGTTCTGGAGTGTGAGCTCTGTTACGGGTTCGTATCCCATGGGTGGGACGAACCTCATCTTCCTAAGCATTATAATCGATGCATAACTGTGTTTCTGAAATACAAGAGATCATTATTAGGGGACAGTTCAAACTCTGAAGCACCAACTAAATCACAAAGATAGGAAACATTTCCTAAACGCCTAGTAGCCTCTTTCTTATAAGTATGGCGCGCTACACACCCATAACCAAGACTCTACCCGACACAATTTTTCAGACACCCTGGGACCATGAACCGTGCTCTGATACCAAGTTTGTCATGACCCGATCTGGGGCCCTAGCTGTGACGAGCATCCCGAACTATGAAGGCCCGGAACACCCTTCTCTATATATCTATCTGGTAATCATGCACCTAATTCATATGATAAAAAGTAATGCAGAAAGAGAAATCTAATACGGAAACATGGTCAATATGAATGTGATCATAATACTGAAAACTGAAATCCAAAATATATCTGAATAATAATGTCTGACTCAGTCTGCGAAATCACTACAATGACCTAATCAAAGTTGTCTGAAAACTGGTACAAGGCCCCCAGTAGACCAAAACCTAACTAATAGTAGTAATATGAAATAACCAGGCCTTTTGAATCATAGAAGGCTCACCATTGCAAACTTCGGTCTGTGATCTGAAATCTCTACTGTTTATCTGGACCCCTAGATTGTGCCTCAGAACCTGGAAGGAGAGAGGGTCAGCAGAATTGTACTGGCAGGCGAAGAAATCCAAAATAGAGTAATTGAACATATACATACATACATATATATATATATATATATATAATACGTGAGACCAATTTTCATCAAAACATCATACATAAAATAGTTTCTGAAAAACCTGGCACTTTCTAAAAATATGTAACCGGTCTGTAAATTTCAAATTCTAATCTGTGTATTACTTCTGAGTTAGGTGGTATCCCTAACAATTCTGATATTCCACGGGTGATATGGAATCCGTCATTGAATCGGTGGGAAAGCCTCCAACCCGAGTATGCTGCAAGAGTTGGAGTTCCTGAATCTGATACACCACACGACACTTAAGTCAACGTATAATAATATACCCGGGTCGGCAAACCACGGTTTTAGGCAATGAGTTGCTTGAACTCAAGCCTTCTTCAGGGAACCACCTAACATCTCTGTATGCCCATTTTTAACCTTTTCTGTACATGCAACATTCTGAACGTCTAAAATCATGATAGTTTGAAATGTCTATTAGTCTGAGTCTGATATGGCATTGGTCTGAATTGGTATCATCATACCAAGACTTGCAAGTCATGATTTCTGAGCCATAATACATTAAGCTAAATCTTTCATTTAAAGCATAATTTAGACCACCAAAAACATGCAACTGATATAGAAGATTTCGTGTTTCGAAACTCAAGTCAAAATCA
>NW_025831334.1:0-1950 GCF_002878395.1 Capsicum annuum | reverse complement strand
ATACACTGCTGAAACATGGGTTCATGACTGGCATGACTAAAAGCTGAGCACAACATACTGAATATGTATATCTGATGCATGGAAAGCTAATTCATGAATATAGGACTGAGGATTCTAATAAAGTAAGTTTTCTCAAAATAAGAATGCATATCTGATGGACAACTGAAAGGCTAAATCCATGCATATCTAATCCATGATTATATGACTGACATAATATGTGAATGCATGACTAAAAGTACTAATGAGCTGATCACACATATCTGATGCGTGAATTCATGACTAAACTTACTCATGAACATGCAATGGTAAAGGTATCAAGTTTGAACTGAAAATTGAGCATGAAACTAAATACCAAGTTTGGCACTAAGATATGAACATGATAATGAGTAATTTTAAGGAAAACTATTACCTTGAATTGATAATACTGATAAGTTTGAGATTAATTACTCCATATGCATGATCGAAAACATGAGAACATAACTAAGTCTAGGACGTGGTAGACATGCTGAATATCATGATCTAAACTGAATCTTGAAAACATGGCATACGACTGAAGTTGGAGTTTGAGGGTTAACTTATGAGTACCCCTTCTCCAAACTGGATTCATCAAAAGAAAATAGAGCAGCATGTTTATGTCATGAAATTTTGGGGGTATGATGTATCTCCCCCTTGGGACACTATGTCCCTCAAAGGATACTGACTTGGATAAGCTACTGAGGGAAGTTGAGGCAATACATAAGATACCTAGGAACTGAGTCATGACTGAATAGCTAGGATCTGAAACTGAGACATGATACATGAACTGAGCTGAACACGAGTGCATAAATACACTAACTTATTTGATTAACTAAATAACTGATCGCTGAATACTGGATCTACAAAGCTAAACTGTACTTAGTCTAAATAGCTGGGCTGAGATTTTTGAGTTTTATGCATAGGAGATAAGGACTAACTGAGTATAATGGGTATCTGAGCATGGATTCATGAAGTCTGTATTATTTTTGAATGCGAGACCAAGAATACGACATGGCTCTGAGGTATTCTATAAATTGGGGTAGTGAAACATTGATAACTAAGTACTGATAACCTGAATGCTATGGTAAAGCATGTCTAGAACTGAATTGAGCTTCAAATCTGGTTACTGAACTGAAGATGACATTATAACTAAGCCTATAGCTAGTACAGAAGTACTGAATTCAAGGACTGAACACTGATCACTGAGTGCTAGATACTGAAACTATAATTGAGTTGGCAACTGAGTTTTTGATGGCTACATGCTGGGGACTGACATAAGTCAAGGATCTAAATGTACACTTACACTTTGTACTTTCCCAACTTCTAAATACAACCCCTTGCTAGACGCTTACTTGCACATTTATCATGACATTCAAGCTTGCTCAGGAAAAGCAATCATGAACCCACACCGATCGTGGTCATAATTGTCGCGATCGCTATAAGGCCATGTGATTGTAGTACTCTTTTGCTCTAAATGGTAGTTGAAATTTAGAATTTGATTCCAAGTTTTGGCCAATGCCTCGAGATGCATCCGAAATCTAATACGAGCAAACTAAATATGAAACCATACTAAAATTAACATTTTGGATGTGTTGGCAAAGTTGAATTTTTAATTCGAGGTTGTTTAAACCCAATATAGGTCCCATACCTAAAATGAGTTCGAGTGCATTGGGAGCCAAACCAAAGGTCTACCTTGCCTAAAATTAATATTCCATACCTACTGGCACTGTCAAAATTTTCATTTGAGATTGTTTCACTAAAGTCTTTGCTCGGTGGCCATTTTGAACTAGCGAAGACTTCTAGTAACTGCCTAGTAACTGAACCGTTGGTCCCAGCAAGTATAAATGACTTGGGGAAACTTTGGAAAAGCTCAAACGAAAGAAATAAGCGTAAATATAGAAAATAACCTGAAGGGTTATTACAATCTAAGGGGCT
>NW_025831333.1:0-1470 GCF_002878395.1 Capsicum annuum | reverse complement strand
CTACTAGTAAAATTATATTACGTATGTTATTGTAATAACGAGAGAGAGAAAATATTATAATTAGATTACTTTTGCAAGTAATTAAGATTAGCCAACATATAATCTCATGTCAATTTATCACTTAATTATAGTGTACAATTAAGATTCTTGTTTAAGTAATTAATTCTGTTATTATTTTTTAATTCTATTTTTTTATAATAGGGATTAAATATTTGACTAGTAGCATTTTGGTAGTTGGAATTTGACTTTATTTATCCCTTTTTTTTTCTTCTTAAAATGGCAATTTAGGCATACCAAAAATATTACATGTTCAATGAGAATTATTGTCAATTAGATGCCAATAGAGTCATCAAATAGCCTAACTAAAGAAAAATAATAAAGACACAATTAAATATTACTTATATAATACCAATTTTAGCACTTTAATAATTAAATCCAAATTAGTTGAGGATGATGATTGGTGACATCATGAAAATGACCTAACAAAATATTCCATTCCTCCAACCTCAAGTCTCCTCTGAAATGAATTTAATATTTTTAAAAAAGTTTTTTTTTTTTAATACTATTACTATAGTTTCCCTCATGCACATTTTGCTAATTTATAATAATTTTATCTTGATTGTCATAATTTATTGGTATGACGTTACTTTTCTTCATTATGTTGCTTCACCTTTCTTTTGTTTTTTAATTTGCAATAATTCTATCTTGATTTTCATATTAATTTATTGGTATGATGTTACTTTTTTTAATTATGCTGCTTCACCTTTTTTTTATGAGATTCTTTTATTTTCTTTTGATAATTTGCAAAAGAAATTGCAATGCCGCAAGTTTTTTTTTTTTATAAATAGCTGCAAGACTTTTCAGAAATTATTTGCTCGAACTACTAGTAAATTGTCTATTTGATTGCAAGTATGAGGAAATTATTATAAAATTAAAGTTACTTGTAATATGTCTGCTCGATTTCAAGCTTATTCTAAAAATTATATCAATATCCAATATATTTATAAAAGATAGCTAATACTACATTTTGCTTATTTTTTAAGTCACACTTGATAATTTAAATATTCTTCAACATCATGAGCATAACAAACTTTTGGTGTTCCAATATTTTTAGTTTATTTATCTTTATGTATTTGCAAATATATACATTAAAAATATAATATATTTATATACTTGTAAATAATATAGTAATATTTCTGTACTCGAATACTATCACATAAAATAAAATTTATCTTTAAGCTATACACCAATAATATATTCAATATATAGCTATAAAGTAAGTATTATTAAGTTTACATTTTTAGCATAATGGATAAATAAAAATGGACGGATAAATATTTATCTTTAACAATAGTGTTCCTGTTAATTATACATACACTAATGTCAACATTAGAATCATTTTTCTTAACAATAATCCAAACTGGTGCATTATGTTAGTAAGCATTAGAATTTAGAATCATTTTTTTTTTT
>NW_025831332.1:0-2123 GCF_002878395.1 Capsicum annuum | reverse complement strand
TTATAAAACATATACACATGTATACGTTAAATATACACTTCTATAAAGATATATACACATATATACGCACCATTTAATATATATGTACTTCTTTAAATAAAATACATACTACAATATATATACATTACAATATATATATATATATATATATATATATATATAGTTATATACGAATTTATAAAACATATTCACATGTATACGTTAAATATACACATCTATAGAAGATATATACACATATATACGTGTCATTCAATATATATGTACTACTTTAAATAAAACATATACTACAATATATATACATTACAATATATATATATATATATGTATAGTTATATACTAATTTATAAAACATATACATATGTATACGTTAAATATACACGTCTATAGAAGATATATACACATATATACACACCATTCAGTATATATGTAGTCCTTTAAATAAAACATATACTACAATATATATACATTACAATATATATATATATATATATATAGTTATTTACTAATTTATAAAACACATATGTAGACACCTAATTTTATCCCTCCCAATGTTGATTTTATCCATTTTTAGCTCACCTTACCACGTTTCCTCATCCATGTGATCATACCCCACAAAAATATAAAAATAACAAACTCCCTAACAAATTAACAACCTTATCCTATCAAACCCCACCTACCCTACCCCACCCTTGGCACGTTCTTTTTCCCCACTCACAATTTATATACTCATATCACAAACAGAGAAGGGAGGAAAATAGAGACACTCACTGGAATCACACCAAAAGGGGAACAATTCTCCATCATCTTCTCTATTCATACACCTCACCATCTTTTTTCATGCCATACACAGAAGATAATTAATCATACACTCACACAACATCCTCCATCGAGAATCTATAAAAACGCACTCAATACATATCTCATAGGGATAATTTCACAGAAGAGGGGAGGCCCTTATTGAGGACTTCATTTTTCTTCTCCTTTTTCTGCTGCTACACACATGTGAGAGAGACGAAAATAGCGAGAGAGAGAGAGAAAACTAGGGAGAGAGATCGAAAGGGGGAAAACAGTTTTTCTGATGACAAGATCACCAGAATAGTGGCTTAATCACAGATTTTGGCCATCCTTTACCAAAATCTGTCAAAAAATAGCCCTTCCATTGTTGGCGGAGCTCCGTCGAAGTCAGTAGCTCCATCCCGTCCCTAGAAATGCTGAAATAACAACAAAAAAATAACCACCTATTGATCGAACATAGTTCCCTTTCTTCCATTTTCTTTAAGGCTAAAACCCCGCCCCTTCATCTTGGTCTTCGTTAAAATTAAACGGAGCAGTAATGGGGTGCACGAATCAGTATGGGTCTCTCATTATTTCTATATTTTTGTTTTAGATTGGCGAAAATAGAGTGCGGGATGAGATTTGGGAATCTGATTTTGATATTCGAGGTTTGATTCAAGGTCAAAATCTTATTTGGAAATCGTGTTGAGGTTTGGTTTGACGTTACGATGCGGATTTTATCTCGTTTAATTAAATAATACTTGAAAGTGGCATTGAGGTCTAATTTTTTCTTCTCTTTCTTTAATTCTTATGTGATTATGAACTTGATTCGATGACGTGAATCGTATGTGATTGTGATCTTGATTCAATGATGTGAATCATTGGTGATTATGATTGTTGGATTTTGTTAATGTTGTGATCATGTGCTTGACGATATGATTTCAGCAATATATGGTACGAATTTGAGTAATGTTGATGGTGTGATTGGTAAAAATGAAGCTAAATGGGGTGGAATTGAGAAATGGACAAAAATGGGTGAATATAGGTCAGTTTTGGTTTATTGTTGTTTTATTTAATTCAGAATAAGCATGAATATTGTTAGAATGCGATAGAATTATGATATGTTGAAACAGATGGGCAAATGTATGTTAGGGTAGGCAAAAAATTTAGGAATAAGTGTTTCGTTGAATGTTTGAATGGGGAATGTGTGTTAAATGTTTTCTAGTTTATCGTATTTGATTCAAGTGTATTCATTTAGCCGGGGATGCCCTGAGGTTTTATGTATCTACTCACCAGGGAATGCCCCCATATATTATGTCTTCGAAGGAGGATCGTGATCAAAGCCCGAG
>NW_025831331.1:0-2510 GCF_002878395.1 Capsicum annuum | reverse complement strand
CAGAATGAAATAAGTGGTAAATGTTGATACAAAATTATTTTAAGAGTGTGTTAAAATACCTATAATATTGTATTGTACCCATATGGGGACCTATATATTGATGTTGTTTAGTGGTTTGGACATTATTTGTAATATGTAACTGTGTGGGGTCTTATATAATTTTATTGGCCTTGTGTATGTGAAAATATGTTGTAATCTTGTTTGATGAAAAAACATGTGGTATTAATGTTGACTTTTTATTTATCTAATTCTATTGACATATGGATTATGTTGGATTCATGGATGGTAGGATAAATGAGTAGTTTATGGCTCACTTGGTTAGTATATTTGTTGGATATAGAGTTTATCATTTTGGTTGGTTGTGAGCATTACATCATTATATCATATTCATTAATGAAACATTGGTACTACCATGGAAATACTGGAAATATTGGATTATCTAACAGAAAATGTGACATCTTAAAAACCCTCTATCGAAGGATGTGTCAAAGAGGAAATATGGATATTGGTATTGGATATTGGTTGTATAATGGTTGACAAACCCCCTGGGTCCTACATCAAAAAACTTTAGGTAACAAGGTGTATGTAGAGGTTGTGCGACAACCTTAGACATCATCATCATCATCTCCATTGCATTTGTATTTACTTTATATTTTCTGTGATGTATTATATTTCCTTGTTGTGATACCTATCTATGTCTACTTATTCTTTGAATTTGAATGTGTGATATATATATACTTATATTTCTCTATCATATTGCTCTGGTGTATGTGAATATTATAGAGCTGTTAGTGGAGCTACTATTTTGAACATTTTCTTGTTGTAGGTGACATGCCCTCAGTGTGTATTTTATGCTCTATTTTCTTATTTGCTTAGTTAGTCTATGATACCTACTGAGTATAAGTGAATCATACTCACCCCTACTGTGCATTTTTAATGCAGATCCAGGTTTGAGTGCACCTCAGAGTGGTTGATTCGGCGATATTTTGAGCTTTTAAGGTAGAGGTTAATTCAGGCATTAGGAGTTTAATCTTTCCTTTCCTTATTTAGACTATGCCTTTATTGTAGAGGCAGGGTTGTTCTTATTTAGATACCTCATGTATTTTAATCTCAAGTTGTATTAGTTATGTTCTTACACCGTGACACAAGGTTTTAGGATTTTGTTTGGTATCATTGACTATGTATTTTCTGTATATGTATGTGGTTTGACTCTACTATAGGAGTCTTGTCTTTGGTTTTTGTATAATCATTTATTTTATAGCAGGTTGGGTGATTGACTTAGTTGTCAAGGCTTGCCGCAACAAGTGCCTTCATGACCCTTCATTTTTGGGTCATGACTAATTGGTATTAGATTAGCCAGGTTTGTTGGTCTCAATAGTGTAAGAATTGGATGTCTAATAGAGTCTCGCATATCGGTACGTAGATATCCATATTTATCTTTGAGAGGCTATAGGATGACTTTAGGAAATTTCTTTTATCTTTTTCTTGTTATGAGAATTTCCTTCATGTTTTGTGTTCTGGGTCATATTTCACTCTTTTCTATGAAGATGCTGATGGCTAGATTCTGTGAGGTTAGAGATATTGATCCTTAATCCAAGGAGAGGGCCTAGTCAAAAGGAAGAGTTGTGAGTTGTGGGAGGGCATACGAATCTGCCTTGTCTAGGAGTAGTGCTAGGTTACTTTTTCCTAAGACTTATGTTGTGCATGTTGAAGATGTGTGTACTACTTTTGTTCTATCTAGTTATTCTACCACTGTATTTGAGGGGTTACTGGATCGCTTGTTGACCCTTTTAGTATGCTTATTTGGGTGCTCCTGGCGTTCCTCTAGTTTCGAGTAGGGACCCTGTAGTTGTACCTATTTTTTCTTTTGGTACTCCTCAGACTCTGAGTGTTCTTCCCTTTTTAATACCTGTATCTGAGTATGGTATTCCGAGGTTGGGAGTTCAGTCTTTATCTATGTTACCTCCTTAGATAGGAACTCAGCCTATCAAATTTACCATGCCTCCTCTTTTTAGGAGTACAATTATGTCTTCTAAGGATCAAAAGAGGTTTGAGAGGTTTACTCATTGGGTCCCCCTAGGTTTAGCGGTGCTGTGGAAGAAGATGCTTGTGAGTTCTTGATTGACTATCATGAGAAGTTGCATAACTGAGGTTTGCTTAAGTCGTATTGTATTGCATATACTACATATCAGTTGAGGGATATCCTTAGAGATTGGTGGAGGTCACTTATTGGTTGTAGACCTCTTGATCTCCTGAGATAACTTAGTATTAGTTTGTTGGGGCCATTTTGGAGAGGTTCATGCCTTAGAGTCAGAGGGATCAAATAACAAATGAGTTTGATCGCCTGGAACAAGGCTCAATGACTATTACAGAGTATGAGGCACACTTTTATTCCCTTTTCAAATATTCTTGTGCCAACTTTGCCCCCAAATCTGAGAAGATTCAAAATTTGTGAAGGGATTGCATATTTATCTTCAGTTAGGTCTGACTCAGATAGTTGTGTTTAGAGC
>NW_025831330.1:0-1013 GCF_002878395.1 Capsicum annuum | reverse complement strand
CGGTAGCTAGATCGTCTGTTGTATAAGTTGGCTGTGTTAACATAAACTGAGCACCATGTAACCCAACTGACTGTAAATTATTATTATATGATTTAAATTCCTCCTTTAATTTTTTTATAGGTTGTGCATCCTTGGATCGTGCCTACCATTGATGAGCTGTGGATGACTTTTTTTCTTGCTCTGGGTTTTGTTGATACAAAAGAAGACCCAACGGTGGAGTTAATAAAGAAGGAATTGGATGGATCAACATCCATAAGAAGAGCACTTAGGCAAGGTCAGTCTAATGTTGAACCTCTTCATGACCTAACTCAAACTGCAACAGATTCGGGTGCTTCTTCTGGGGGTGTTGCTGGTGAAGTTGTTTGTGATGGTGGTAGCCATCCTACTTTTGCTTCTGCTACCAGTCGTGATTATGAGCATATTGGTGCTTAGCAAAAAATAAATATATTTGAAAACACCCCTTGCATAGGTCCTCCCTCTCACCCCTACACTAGTCCCTCCCACCCTTATAGTGGTCCCTCTCACCCCTCCTCACCTTCATATTCTCATTGCAAATGAAAAGTGTACAAGTACAGAGAGGATAAACTCCTCGACAAGCTAGAGGCTATTGCTGAAGCTACCGAGGAATTGAAATCCAGGAGGGGTGTCATACCATCCAACGAGGTGAGGGAGCCATGCACTCCTACAGTGGAGGTTAGGAGGAAGAGAATAAAAATTAGATAAATTCTCTCTATTTTGAAATCAGTAAAAAATGCAACTCCCCTCGCTCCAATAGTTGTTGAAGTTCAGGTGCCACCGAAGAAGGTGGACATATTTACGGAGTTTGGCAAGGAGAAGAAGAAGGAACTGGAAGAATTCATCAAGATGAAGGTTCAAAAAGAATACACCATGCATTCATTTGCCGCCAAAGACTTCTCGAATATGACAAATATGCGCGTGTGGTATGAGGACAAGGTAAGTTTACTTTTGCTAACCTACCCTTCCAATATACTCCATGAAGAAGAATCTATGCA
>NW_025831329.1:0-1426 GCF_002878395.1 Capsicum annuum | reverse complement strand
TTCCCAGTGTAGATGACTTGAGGCAGCAAATTCTTGCAGAAGCGCACAGTGCGCGATACTCTATTCATCCAGGGGGCACTAAGATGTAACGCGACTTGTGGAAGATCTATTGGTGGAGTGGAATGAAGAGGGACGTTGCAGAGTTTGTGGCTAAGTGCTCTACATGTCAGCAGGTTAAGATAGAGCATCAGAACCTAGTAGTTACATGTAAGAGTTCACTATTCCTACTTGGAAGTGGGAAGAAGTAAACATGGACTTCGTGATGGGTTTGCCTAGAATATGTCATCAGCATGATTCAGTTTGGGTCATTGTAGACAGAATGACCAAGTCAGCTCATTTTCTTCCGGTTCGTACCTCTTACACAGCCGAGGATTATGCCAAACTCTATATCAGGGAGTTAGTCGGATTACACGGTGTTTCACTATCTATCATATCAGACAGAGGTACCCAGTTCACATCTCACTTTTGGAAAGCATTTTAAAAGGGTCTTGGTACCCAAGTTCATCTCAGTACAACATTTCATCCTCAAACAGATGGTCATGCAGAAAGGACCATTCAGACTCTAGAAGATATGCTAAAGAAGTGTGCAATTGATTTCAAGGGAAGCTGGGATGTATACAACAACAGTTATCACTCGAGTATTCAGGTGGCTCCATTCGAAGCTCTCTATGGTAGGAGATGTAGGTCTTCGATCGGTTGGTTTGAAGTTAGTGAGACCACAGTCATAGGGCCTGACGTAGTATTCAATGTCTTAGAGAAAGTTCAGTTAATCAAAGAAAGAATCCGGGCTGCTCAGAGCCGACAGAAGTCTTATACGAATGCTCGTAGAAAGGATCTCGAATTCGAGGTCTATGACTATGTCTATCTCAAGGTCTCTCCCATAAAGGGAGTGAAGAGATTCGGCTAGAAGGGAAAGCTCAGTCCCCGATATGTCGGTCCCTTCAAGATTCTCAGTCGCTTCGACAAGGTAGACTATGAGCTCGAGTTGCCTTCAGATCTAGCCTCAGTTCATCCAGTCTTCCATGTCTCTTTGTTCAAGAAGTGCATAGGTGACCCAACAGTTGTAGTCCCTATTCAGAGTGTTGACATTCAGAATAGTGTCTCTTATAAAGAGATTCCAGTCGAAATCCTCGACTATCAGACTCATAGGCTAAGGAACGAAGAAGTCCCTCTAGTCAAGGTTCTTTGGCGGAATCAGTCCATGGAGGGAGCTACTTGGGGAGCAAAAGCAGACACGCGAACCAAGTACCCTCATCTTTTCTTCGCTAATTCAGACTTAGATATAGGTAACCATTTTCCTTAAGATTATTCAGTTACATGTTCAAAATTTCAGTATAAAATTGGTATCAAGTATCAGTGCATAGCTTATCATGCATTCATAAGTTCAGCTTATCAGTCATGCATCAGATATGCATGTTCAGTTGGG
>NW_025831328.1:0-1385 GCF_002878395.1 Capsicum annuum | reverse complement strand
ACAACATAACACATATCATGATCATCACCAACCAACCAAAATTTTTTATAATGTCACATTCTTAGGTGATTCATTCTCCCCCACTTAGGATCATTCATCTGCAAATTATGGTTAAGACAAGCTCATTTTCAAGTTAATACATTAGCACTTATCAAAAAAATCTTCACACAATTAAGGAAAAGGCACACGATACGGGTACAATTCAACATATATCATGGTCAGTATCATTCAACCACTTCATTTCAACATCCTTGGGATCCATCCCACCATTTATCAAAACATTTGATCAATTCAAAGATTAAGGGCTTGATCCCTTAGTTTTTCAAGGATATAAAGCAACTTAAATATTTAGGAACTCGAATCCCTTGTTTATCAAAGCCATCAATCAATTACAAACATTGGGGATTTCAACCCACTATTTATCAAAGACATAAATAAAGTTAGGAACAACAACACACACCTCAAGTATAAGTTTCTTGAATGGAACATAGTTGCAGATAGTTGGACTTCATGTCCTCTTCTATCTACCAAGTAGCTTCCTTGGACCATTGGTTCCCCTATAGAACCTTCACCGAAACTATTTCTATTGTTCATAACTAATGAAATTATCAATCCGAGATCCTCATCAGGATCTTACCACAAGTTGAAGAACCCAAAATACCAATGTCCTTTAAGGTAAATACCATCAAATGATCACCTACACGTCTTCGCACTTAAATACATGTATAATTTTGGGGAACTTGAGTTCAACCTAGAAGGAATCTCCATCCTTTAGGCAACATTGCCAACCCCTTCTTAGACTATATAGGGACCAACATACCAGGGACTAAGTTTCCCTTCATTATCGAGATGTATCACTCCCTCCATAGGAGACACCTTCACTCATTCACAATCGCCAACCGCACACTCTAAACTAAACCTCTACGCCACTCGTCTGCATAGGAATTTTAGCTACCTCAAGCGATTCTAAACCTTTCACAAATTACCCTCACCTTCACTAAGGTCTGGTAAACTACATTGAGGTCGAACAACTTACCCTTACCAAAATCATACCATCAAAAAAGAAGATGACATCACCCACCATACAATTCCAAAAAGGCACCCTAGAGTCTCCCCCACTTAAAGACTTCTACTTTTCCTATTTCAATGCATTACTATTCTTCCCGAGCCACTACCCAACACATAAAGGGTCATGGAGGAATCTAAAGCACAAAAACCAGTCACACCTCTCAAGGAAAGACCCCCAATAGAAATATGACATCATAGGTACTAAATGATTTATAGCAACTACCTAGGTCACTAATGAGACCCATCCTGATGCAACATACCAAAGGACGAGTCCTTAGGATTGGATACCAAATGACATACCATCATATACCATTCGT
>NW_025831327.1:0-2608 GCF_002878395.1 Capsicum annuum | reverse complement strand
CTTGACCACGTGATATTGTTGTTACTTGGTTTCTTGAGAACCATTTTTTTGAAGTTGTAGTTGTCTTGGCCAAGTGTTGAAGATATTGTTATTGTGGATTGGAGTTGGCCGTTGGAATTGTTGTTGTTCTTGAAGATTGTTGTTATTGTTCTTGGTGTGGTTGTTGTTTTTCTTGAATTTCTTCACCTTCCTTCATAAATTTTTATAACATAAAGTTAAGGTTAGATC
The DNA here is from genome assembly GCF_002878395.1 of Capsicum annuum. Lineage (NCBI taxonomy): Eukaryota > Viridiplantae > Streptophyta > Magnoliopsida > Solanales > Solanaceae > Capsicum > Capsicum annuum. The sequence goes on along the minus strand of NW_025831327.1, from coordinate 2,380 downwards.
CTAAAAGTTAAAGGAAAAAGGTGTATGTACTTGTTAGTCTTGAAAGACCCCCAACCACCAAAAGACTTTATATCACTTATCAACCACTTTTCCATGATTTAAGGACCCATGTTTTAAGGAGAAGTACAAGAAGAAGTCAAGTCTTGAAAATTGAAAAAGGTCCCAAGACTTATTTTCCCTCCTAAAACAAATTCCACCAATCCAAATTAATTTTTCACCAAGACTTGAACATTTGAGAATAACCACTTGATAAAATCAAACCAATACGTGGCTACCACATCATCACTTCTACTGTTCATGCAATATTTTCGAGCCCAAAATTTTAGATTCTTAGTTTCATTTTATTGTTTCATTAGTTTCATGTCTTGATTCTAGAATTAACTAACAACTAGTAATCACCTACTTAGTTGTAGATTAGTTATTGAATCTGTTTCTTTCGTGTTTGTGTTATTTGTGTGCTTTTCTTATTTTTTAACTCGTAGTAACTTCTTTGTTTCAAGTTTGTAAGTAAAATTTTGTTTTGAGTCTTGAGAATCTATTCCGGCCGCCAAGTAGAATTGACATCTCATTGACTACCAGAGTATAAGAAACTTTAAATATTCGCCGCTCAAATTGTAAGGATCACAAAAGTGAGTGAATACGAGTGTTGATGAGGAGCTTTTACTACTAATATTGTTTGTTCATTTTGTAGGTTGAAAAGGTAATATAAGGGGAATATGTCTTCGATAGCTAGGGATTATTGTGACTACAACATAGGAATCTATGGTTGTAGTGAGAGGTTTTATGGATACGAAATTGAGGGAGATTGCAGAGGCTATGAAAATAACCAAGATCGAAACTTGGGCAGATTTGAAAGTTACAGTTTTGAGGGAGAAAATGAGGTTAATGAAGTGCCTAGTGCTTATGGAAACTTTGGAGATGATATAGGACCTCGTGATGGTTCATATGATAACGTTGGGGCATGTGAGAAGTCTTATAATTCTCACTTTGAACCTAGATTTGGTGTTTGGTATAACCCTTTCGTTCGAAAAACTTATGAGACATATGATGAGAGTACACGTGAGATTGTGCGTCGCATGGTGCAGCGCATGATAGGTAGCATGCGATGGAGCATGCAACTGTAACGCTCCAATTTTTTGTACCGGAATACTACATGGTGCTCATGACCTTGAGGGACCACAAGCTAACCCATGACTGATATCTATACCTATACACTGCATAATATATATATATATATATAGAAACATAATGCGGAACAAAGGATGATAGGCCATAATGTTCAAACTGAATATCAAACATCTAGTGGGGTATAAATACCCAAAAACAACCGGAAATACTATCTAAAAACATGATAGTCTAGAAAGCCTCTAACTATCTGGAAAGAGAGTTGATGGGACATATCCCTAACTAACTCCGATAACTAAATAAAATCGAGTACTGCAATGATGAAACAGAATAATATGTCCTCGCATGATGAGGGCTCACCACTGACGCTGAAAGCTAAAACTGATCAACTACTGCTGCCATGGATCTCATGTCTTGGAACCTATGGTGTAACATAAAAGAAAGCACCATAGCGCAAATGCGTCAGTACAACTGAGAGTGCTGAGTATACGAGTGAGGTAGACTATATGCAATGGGTTACATGCATGAACAATGATAAATAACTGACTAATATAAATGTCAGAGTACATGCAAAATTATGAGACTGAGACTGATATCATGATACATGAATACTGAAATAGATTTGACATGGTACTGATAACTGATAACTGATATAACATGGGCAACTCTGTCTAATAGTCCTGATTCTGATGGAACTAACTGAGTTTTGTACTGTATCTGTATTTACTGTATCTGACCGTCCTGAAGTCTAAAAAACTTTCTGTGTTCTTTTACTGATGATGCTGTGACTGAAATTGTGGCAAGTAGTAGCTTAATTGACATGCCCCATGTATGCTAATATAGCTGAATTGGGGTCCAATCCTTGCCCTGATTGGAAGGGTATCAATACCGTGCCACGGGTAAAGACAAGCTATAAGTGACCCTCAAATTTGGCAGTGTCCCCAAAAGAGAACGGCGGATGTCTGCCTCATCAACCTTTAAGCTGGCAGTGTTTATGTCTCAACCTATGTTGACTATATAGTTCTGAAACACAAGGATTGCTTCTAGGAATCACACCCTTATCTGAAGAAGGTGAGCTCCAATCCTTGGGTTCACTCGGTGCTAACTTCTACTCCCATCTGAAGAGACTGAACATAATTGACTAAACTATACATGAGCTGAGTTTCCCGGATTCAGTTGACTGACAAAATGCTATTGATAGCTGACATTGACTGAGATCATGAGATTTCAGAGACTTCCTGAGTCACATGACTGA
>NW_025831326.1:0-4016 GCF_002878395.1 Capsicum annuum | reverse complement strand
AACCCTTGAATGATTAAATTGGAATTGAATCACGACAGTTGATTGTTGTATGATGTTCTTTACACATTCTATGCCTAATATGTGTTCATTTGAATGCCTAGATGAGGGAAAGTGTCTAATTAGCATGATATCATGAAATCCCCATGCACGTACAAGCTTATGCCTATCACATATTTAATGAAATGCTTCAGTAAATGTATTATGATGATTATTATGTATTCAAGTAAGTTATGCTTTGTCAGTTTCCTTCAATCGAGTCCTAGGGGTACTTGTACCCAAAACATTAGCTGTGTACCTAGAGCCATGCATATTTTCACGATACTCTCAGTCAAGCCATGATTTCAAACAGTCTTATGGCTCAGGAAATCTCCATGATCTCATGAACTCAGTCAGTTGTCAGATATCAGTAATATTCCATCAGTCAACAGAATTCAGTAACTCAGTCCATGTTCAGTTCAGTAAATCATGTTCAGTGTCCATTCAGATAGGAGTAGAAATTAGCACCGAGTGAACCCAAGGATGGGGACACACATTATCAGATAAGGGTATGATCCTTAGTAGCCATCCTTGTATTCCAAAACTATGTAGCTAGCATAGGTTGAGACATCAACACTGTCGATGAGGGTTGATGAGGTGGATACGCACTGTCAAATAAGGACCTCACCATTCTCGTACAGGGGACACTATCAGATGAGGGTTGACCATAGCTTGTCCTTACCAGTGGCGGGTATTAACACCCTTCCAATTAGGGTTATAGATTAGACCCCATCTTAGCCATAATGGTGTATCAGGGGCATGTCGGTTAAATACTACCTCCCACAGTTTCAGTACCAGTCTCAGTAAAAGAACTCATATAGTTCTTCAGATTTAAGACTATCAGATATAGTCGACTTAGATACTCTAAGGAATAGTTCCATCAGATTCAGGACTGCAGATACAGTCACCCATGTTATCAGTTATATTCAGATACATCTATTTATGCTATCAAATATATTAATTTTTAGTATGTCATGTCATCAATATTGAGATTCAGAAATCTCGATACCACAGTATCAGTTACAGTTATGTATTTATGTATGCATTCTCACATTCATGTTAGATAGTCAGCTAACATTATTCATGCATGTTAACCCTTGCATTAGCCTACCTCATATGTATACTCAGTACATTCTATTATACTAATGCATTTGTGCTATGGTGCTTTCTTTTATGTTACACTATAGGTTTAGAGACACGAGTTTCAGATCAGCAGTAGATTCTAGTCTCAGCAGTAAGAATAAAAGCGAGTCCTCATACTTCGAGGACATGATTATATCTCTACTATTTCATTGATTAGTTATTAGTTGGAGTTAGTTGGGAACATGTCCCATCAACTTCTTATTCAAATTATTCAGATAGTAGAGGCTTTCAAACAAAATATAGACTATTATGTTTCAGACTCCAGTGTTTACAGTTTTGTTTTGGGTATTATATTACCCCACAGATGTTATCTTATCCATGTTATGTTCAGTATTGAACCTTATGGCCTTTCATTGTATATTTTTGCATTATTCAGTATTTTATGCAGTATACAGGTACAGATATCAGTCATGGGTTAGCTTGTAGTCCTTTGGGTTCATGAGCACCGTGTAGCATTCCGATTTAGATAATCGAGGTGTTACAAAGTCCGAGTAGTTTACCACGCTCAATTCATTAATCGACTTCTTAATTTTTATACCACCCCCTATGAGCGAGGCAAGACGATGGACTCTAAGTTAGGGTTAAAATTCATATCCTCAAGGTGGAGGAAAAAACTAAGTTGGGTCATACCGTGACACTAAATTAGGCGTTTCTTGGGAGAAAACCCAAGGTATTTTGTTGTTTGTATTCATATTATGTGATTGACATCAGATCTTCGCACCCATGGTGCCACATGTATGTTTCTAACTCTCTTATTTTGGTTTGATGCACTGGGGATATTGCATGATTTTAAGTTGAGGGTGGGGCTACTTGTGGGTGTTGATTTCATCTTGGGGTTTTTGTTGTCATGCCTCTTTTCCCCAGAGTTTTGTTCCTAGTAGAGCCGGCATGTTTAGGTGTATTGTGATTTGTTGTAAAATATTGTAGTTGACTAGGAGAAATACAAGTACCTTAGGTAGTTAACATGTGTTTGTTGATTTTTGAACACCTCTCCAATAGTATGTTTTATAGCTGTATGATATGTATTTATGTGTGAGCATTGTGCATCTTTGTTTGGTATTAGTTCTAGTAACTTGATAACCATTGCTAAACAATTCCATGAACCGGATAAGTAGTAATTTGTGATATACTTGTGTGCTATGTGCGTGTGAGATTTTACTTAATTTCCTTTGTATGTTGCATTAAGAACTTTCCCGGTTCGTCTTACCTAGGTTGAAGGATAGGGGTTAGGAAAAGATCTTAGGCCGTTTTGATATTAGCGCACTTTAGCCTAAATGACTTCCCTGTATACATAATATCCCTTGATCCCTATTTTGAGCCTGAATAGCTACTTCTTTTTTTGATACTTATCACCATCCCATTTTTATATCATAATGAACCTGTTTTGGAAATGGTCCTCCTTGGACACTGTGCACCTTGACTGAGGGGAATGGCCTAAGTTGAGGGTGTCTATCATAGGGGTACGTGATGTAAAATGAGTATGAAGAAAGGTAGATTAAAAGAAAAGAATAAAAAGTTGGCTATGGTGGAAAACAATAAGAAAAGAAAAGTTGTGAAAAAAAAGAAGTGATTGTAGAAAAGAACCACACCCATCCTGAATAAGTGTGATCAAGAAAAGAGAAGAATAGAAAAATGCTAATGAGTGAAACCCCAAAAGCTAGTGTAGTGTCAAGGAGGCTTAGTCACTTTAAATATCTTCGAGTATCATACCATTCCCTAGCCTGTATTACAAGCCTAAGAGCAGACCTATAGTGATCATTGCTGACTTATCTGAAAGTCTTGGTAATGAAAATACGGGCAAGCCTATGGTATTTGGCATACATTGATTGGAACTTCATTCTGAGAGTGAGTGTCTGGTGATTGTCCCTATGGTATACATATGTAATATCTGTTATAAGTGAAGTGGGACTTCTTTGTAGTGAGGGCACACTGGTTACGTTGCTAGTTGCTAACTTATTTGGATAGTGTAATCTTAGTAAATGCATGATTGTTGTTGCGAAATTGATTTCATATCTTGATTCCTGTGTGTTGCATTGTTGTCTTTCAATAATATGCACAGTTGTTGTTTTTAAATTAATTGACCTTGGATATGGTGAAGATGTTTTGAGATAATATGGATGGTTGACTGCCAAATGTACTCTGTATCCTCTTGGTTGTGTTTTAGTTGCTTGAGGACAAATAATTATTTTAAGTTGAGGATGTTGATGTGTGAGCAGATGCTAACACATTTGAGGCTTTTAACTGAGAATAATTGCAAATTCTTAAGCAACTTTTGTCATTTTTGATTGTTTTCTCTTTGATATTGCAGTGGAAGTCAAGATGCAAGAGAACCAACAATGATGAAAGTAAAAGAGTTGATATCTGAAGCAAATAGAAGAGAAGTATGGCTAACGATATTTTTGATAAGTTATCAGCATTCTGATAAGTTATCAACTTCATCGTCAGCCTTAAACAGAGAATGGGATTTAGCTGGAAGTAGTAATGACAACATATGATAAGCCTTCAAGATCGTCGTTATCCTAAGGCAGAACATGAGAGCTGAAATAAATCATCGACGATATCTGTGATAAGTCATCAAAGATCTGATAAACCTCCATGCTTCATCGTCATCCTAAGGCAGCGAATGTCAAAAACGAAGAAAAGCTGACGACATCTGTGATAAGTTGTCAGACTCCTGATAAGGCACCACAAAATGTAGTCACCTGTTCGAGAAATTACTGAACTCTGTGATTTTGTTTCCATAATTAGGATGAAGTATTTAAAGCATATGTTAGGGTTTTCTAATTATAAAAGGAGCGCTGAACATATCGGGAGGGGGAACATATCGGCTAGTACTC